>NC_141701.1:113407474-113678899 GCF_971803275.1 Cyanistes caeruleus
AGTTGGAGGAATCACAAACACACCTGTTCCAATTGAAACAAAGATGTATTCAGACAAAGCACAGCTGACAAGCCTCAGGACTTGTGAAGCCTTGCAAATTCAGTGTGAAGTTTGTGGCCTGTTGGTGGTAGTAGTACAGCTGTATTGCAGAGCTGTAAGACTGCAGTTTCCAAAACTTTTAAAAATGCACTGACTCTTCTTCCTGTACCCTGTGTACTGCTCTTAATGCCTTCAAAACTTCCTTAACACCATGGCAATATTTCATGTCAGAGAAGAAGGAAGACCTTGTTGCTGAAGTCTGGTGTCTGTGATCTGTCTGCTGTGTGACCAGCAGTACTCATTTAAAGAGGACTAATGTTTCAGTGTTTCCATGCTTGCCAGAGTGGTGAAGTGTGTTGAGTTGCTGAGCGTGTGGAGAGCCGTCCTTCGGAGCAGCGAGCAGCACCACTGCAGGGTGAAAAGGAGTGGATGAAAACAGGCAATGCACCTCACAACACAGAAAATTAGTCTCTTTGCCAAAGACATGGTTTGGATACAGAGGACTGGGCATCTGGTGCAGCCTAAGCTGAAGTGCTGGTCGATGGGAAGAGACCACTGGCTTGGTCAACTGAGCAGAACATGCTCTGTGGTGCTCCAACAGTCTGTGGGGATCTTGGATCCTTGATGGCAGGTCTCCATGAGGAATATTTTGATTATTACTGATTGTAGGTACTGAAAAGATCATGACTATGAGGGTACTCTATTGGAGAGTGGAATGTCAGACAATTTGCTCTCTGAGCTTGCTTATGGTTTTCTTATTTTTATTACCTAGTCCTCAGGCAGTACAAGGATGGAGTTGTTCCACAGAGTACCTTCTTGAGCTTCTGCCACTGTGTAATACGTATGAATTCTACAAATATATGCATAAAATAATTGAAACCTTAAATAGAGACACTGAAACAATGTTTATTGATACTATTTAGAAAGGTTTTAAAAACTTGTTTTAATTAGCAGTATCTGGAATCAAAGTTTTGCATTCTTTGGCAGGATCATAGTGATTAATTCTTTACCTTTTCTTAGGTAGGTCACAATACAATGGAATTACACAAGATGATTTATGTTAGCAGAACATGTCAGTTTGATGTAGTGGGTCTGACACTCTCGCCCACAGCTGATGACACAGCATATGCCTGAAGGGCTATGGATCTACTATCAGTTGTGAGCCTTTGTAATCCAGTTGCAGTCAATGAGAATAGACTGTGGACAGCAGTGTACCCAGCAGAAGCAAGACTGACCAATGTTTCACCTGTTGGCAGTGTTGGTATGAATGGTCCTCTCCTGAAGATCTGTAGGAGCCAGCAGGAGCACAGTAAACCCCAGAGACTTCTGTAAAAGTCTACAATGCAATCTGTTAGTCCTAAATTATTTTGTGCTGAATGGATCATTTCTGCAATTAGGTATGTATTGCAGAGAGAAGGCATTAAATAAATGAGTGAAGTGTAGCACTCTGTAACTGCAGACAGATATTTTAAAAAATGTCCTCAGTGGGACCTAAATTAAGGTTGACCTATTTGTCATCTTCACTTCTTTGAGACAGACATTTACCATGCTCCTTTACATACAGTTTGAATACCCTCTCTGAATAAGAAAGCCTGGCAGTCAATTAGGGCTTTGCCTTGAGTGACCTGCCCACTGACTTAAAAGATTAAATGATGATGCAATATAGTAATTTTTTTATTGAAAAATAATTATAGAATGGATAGAAATAGATGTTCCTGACATGAAGGAGTAATGGACAAGGAAAAAAAAAATGTTCCAGTTAATCAACAGTGAACTAACTTTTTCTACTCCTTTGCTCAGTAGGAAGTCACTGCTGTGAGACATTCTGGTGAAAATCAGTGGTAAAATTTTTTTTTTATCAATAGGAAACTCACTTTGTGTTCAGATTTCACTAGGTGAAACTGAGTATACTTGACAGAGCAGAAGTTTGGGGACAGCTATTTAAAAGGTTGAGTAAACCCAAAACAAGACAATAATAATTGAGCACTGTTCTGCTGAAATCACTACACATTGTGGAATATTTGAATATCTGATCAGGCTACTTCTCTGCAATTTTATTTATTTAGACATGAGACTGCCCATACTCACAAAATGAGTATTATAAGTATTCCTAAGAATGAGTCTCCTCCCTTATGCATTTTCTGAACCACATGACCTTTGCATTGGTACATCTAGCACTGAGGTCACACAGAGAAGATCAGGATATATTGCTATAGAACCTGGGGATCAGCAAATCCCTAGGAGGTGTTGTAGGGAGGTATTCTCCCAGACTTTTCTTACCAGTGCAACATAGAAAAACAGGTAATATTACTGGAATATAGAGCTATAACAGCAAACAAACACCCAGCATACTGATACTGTCCTAGTGACTACTTAGGGAAAACTTTGTGGAAGCTGCCACTATAGCAGCATTTAGGCAGCTGACTGTTCATGTAATGCAGGAAGCCTGTAAAGTATGTATAGCTTCTAATCAAACTGAGTTTTGTTAGAATTAGTAGCAGGAAAAATATCATCTCTACATCACCACAACTTTGCTCAACTCATCAATTTTTAACCTAACTTTTTATCCACTTCTGTTTCAATTACTTCATGTATTCCTGCTTGTATTTGTCAGCCTGTGGAGAGAAGATAGTATATGTGGGGGAGAGATTCATTTCCTCAGGCTATTTTTCAAGATCTGTTATTTGATTTTGTGTATTCCTCTGTAGCTGCACTGGTTTTTTGTATACCTCAGAAAGATCTAGAAGATATTCTTAGTTCTTCAGCCAAGCATGCTTGGCAACAAGCTGCATCTTTTTGTTTAAAAATGAAGAGGGTTACCCATCTTTTTTGAAGTGTGGTTGTTACCCCTCTGTTGTCTCATTTCTGTTTTACAAGACTGCACATTGCAAATGCTCTCTGTTTACTGTTTCAAAGAGACAAGCTGAATGTGCTGCATTCAAATAAACTTAAAAATAAAATATTGAAGGGTATCTTAAAACGTGTTTAACATAATCTGTAAAAGAAAGCCCAGTGAATTTTGTACCAAATTTCTGTAATCATCACTGCAGCACATACTGCTGTTTTTTTCCTAAAGCAAATTATATCTATCCTCTTCACTAAAATGCATTAAATGCTTGACAGTAATTATTTTACATGTTTGCTTCGTTAGCAAGTAAAATATTAAGGCTTAAATACCCCTAATGGTAGGGACTGACATCCTGTAGCTTTGACTTATTTGTATGTTTCTAAAAAGCCTTTGGATTTCTTGGTGTTTCAATATTAGTCTTTCATATTTGAGAAGGTTTTTTTTTTCAAATATTTTTCCATTTGGTTTTAGAGAAAGATGAAGGTTTTTAGTATGTGTCACTGGGACAAAGCAGATGGTAGAGAAGGTAAATGTTTTGAAATGTCATTATTATGTTGGAGAGTTTTGTTTAGACGAGAAAAAGCAGTTGTATTTTTTAATGTATCAGAGGATGTAGTGGTAATTTGCATTCCTGTACAGCTTTCAATTTAAGGCTCTGAAAGGCTTTATAGACATCAATAACTAAATCTTTTTGCACCCAAACTAGGTAAAGATTAAGATCCTCATCTTACAGATGCAAAAGCTATGCAGAGACAGATGAGCTAGCAAGAGCTTTACTCTTTTACCCATAAACCAGGGCTCTGGTGAAGGTTTTGTTGAGTGAAACAGCACATGTCATGGATGAGAACAGCAAATTCTTGAGAAATGTTGTAGACCTATTTCACTTCAGAATGTAAGATCAAAGTTTCTTGAAATTTTGACTTGTATTGAGGTATTTACATCCTCTTTCTTTTCTCAAAAAGAAGGTCTTACATCTTCTTGCTATCTTGTATCTAAGAATATTCTTAAGATTATTGTTTGAAAAAAGAACCTTGTCTGTGTGTTCCTGAAGAGAATCCAGTTTCCATGAGCTTGTCTCACTTTCTGTTCTTGCTACTTATCACCACAGTTAATAATTTACTTAAAAAATAAAACCTGGAAGCAGAAAAAATAAAATCTGGAAACAGAAATTTTGACCTCATTCCTAGGTGCTGTTGATGCTGCTGATTGCATGGATATCCAAGTAGCGCCAGTAGAAAATTGGAAAAAAACCCCCAAACTGCCAAAAGGGCAGAAACTAGAGTGGTGAATGAGGATGTGCGGATCCATTTTTGCAGAAAAGGACTCAAGATGAACACGAACCAGCAATATGTCCTTGTGGCATAGAAGGTAAATGGGATCCTGGGCTGCATTATGGGGAGTTTTCAGAGCAGGTCAAGGAAGGTGATCCTTCCCCTCTGCTCAGCACTATTGAGGCCATACCCAGAGTGCTGTGTTGAGTGCTGGGCTCCCAGTGCTAGAGAGATGTGGATATTCTGGAGAGAGCCCAACAGAGACAGTCAGACAAAGGGTCCCAAAGATGATGAAAGGACAGGAGCATCACACAAAGCATCACACATAAGAAAAAAGGCTGAGGGGGCTGGGGCTGTCCACATGTAGAAGACGGGGCTGAGGAGGCCCTTATCAAAGTGTACAAACATCTGAAGGGAAGGTGTGAAGAGTACCCAGCCAGGCTCTTTTCAGTACTGCCCAGTGCCAGGACAAATGCCAGTGGGCACAAAGATGAAAACCAGGAGTCTCTGCCTGAACACATTTTCAGTATGAGGATGACTGGACATTGACACAGATTTTCCAGGGAGATTGTGGATTCTCCATTCTTGGAGCTAGTCAAAAACTTCTGAACATGGTCTTGGGGACTGTGCTCTCTAGGTGGCCCTTCTCGAGCAAGGCATTGGCCAGATGACCTGCAGACATCCCTTGCCATTCTGTATTTCTCTGAATATCCATTATTTGATCAGTTTCTCTGTATCCTTGGGGTCTGCAAAACCCAGAAGTTTAGAACTGGTCTGCAAAAGTAAATTTTTAATCACTGCTATGGATGTCAGAATTTCCTGCTCTAATCACAGATTGTTCTACACATGATAGTCATGAAAGAATATGAGAAAACTGCAGGCTGGCATTGGGACAGTTTTTCTGAATGTGAAATTTCTAACTTCTCCTGTGTGATAGTCTTTCTTCATGGTACTGAGTACACATGGAAAGACTTCCTTTTTGAGTTTTCCAGTGGTAAAAGGGAAATGGTACAATGCACTATTGAAAAAAACAGATAAAATATAAATAGATCATGAAATGTGCTATTTAAGAGAACTGTCTAACAACAGTCATTAAATCAGTCTTTTTTTCCTTAGCTTGTTATAGTCTAAAAATTGCTCTGTAAAGAGTATTAGGAATGTGGAAAAAAAAATCTACAAAATGTAAAATCAAGAATTATGGCATAATTTGGTCTTATATTACTCATCATGTATTTTATGAAACTGAAAAATAAAGGAGCATGGAACTGGTAACATTTCAGAGGGCTGAGAAAAACTGCTCATAACCTGCTAAAGCAATGACTATAAAGTGAATGCTTTTCTCATATTTAAGTTTATTTATTAGATAAGGGAATTTATTTATATATTATTTATTAGATTAGGGGAAAATGGTAAAGTAAGCTGTATTTGTAACATCTTAGTACTATCTTATTATATTATTAGTAATATCTTTTGTATTAATACTGCTTCATTTTGTATTGCTTTCATGACTTGTTTTTCTTTTTGTGTATATGTGTGTATCTCTCAGAATCTCAGAGATGGAAACATTCAGCTTTAGTGATCCTGTAGAAATGTGCTCTTTGCAGGGAGTGTTGGATTACACATGAGAGTGGAGACTTCCTGTCTTCTGGCTGAGCTTCTTGGAACGTGTCATCCACTGCTACACAGCACTACCTAGCTTTTTAAATTTATGAATTTTATGCTATTTGATCAGTTTCTCTGTATCCTTGGGATTAGAAAAGTCATGTGAGAATTATTTTTTTCTTATTAAGAAGTAAAACTATATATGTTACATGAGGCCTGGAAAAGGTGAATAAAATCTGATCTCTGTGTTGTTTTAATCTTTTATCTTGGACATTCCCAACTACTGGAGTATAGTGCCCTCCTTCACACACATTTCCATCCTTATTTAGGTGCACTTTGTTTACTCAAACTTTTTACCATCCTTAATTTTAGAGCTGTAGGGTCAACATCTTTCTGTGTAATTCTTCTTTCTAAATGTTCAGGGTGTTGTTTATTTGTTCACTTCTTACAGAAAATTTGTTGATGTTTCAAAAAATGCTTATTTTGATCTTTGTTATTTGGAAAGTTGCAGGCATTCCAAGGTGTCATCAGATGTTCTCCAAAACCTACTGACAGTCAAACTTACTAAAATATCAGGATTTTTATTCTTAAGGACATAACTAAGTTTTTTTAGAATGCAATGATGCATGAAATATTATGTCTTCTAAAAACAGAGAGGTATGTGAGGTATACAAATGCTAACCCTCTAATTGTTTTTTATATCATTTTACTTGCCAATACTGACAGAAATGTCTTTGTTGACTTTCTATAAATTTCTGTTAGCTTGTTAGCATGCTCCTCAGGTCCAAATGTAATAATGTCTTATAAACACATTTAGACTTTAGTTTTTCTTTTTTGATTCTGGACAGTGTCATTTGCTTCCTGACTGTTAGACTTTTTATTTAATATTCATTAGCCTGAAACATTCCATGAAAAATGTGCTGAATGTGAATTTTAATATATTTCAGAGACTTAATAGATATTAATAGAGAAATAATACAGTAGCAGACACAGACCAGATTACAGCTTGTAAATTACAGCCAGTGTACTGAGTGCAAACACCATTAAGAAAACATAATTTGAACATTAAAGAGCTTGTGTTTGTGATCAGGACATCTGCCAAAACCATATCCAAAGATGTAGAGGTCCTCTAGCACACTTCTTTTGCAGCTTGCATCTGTACAACCTGATGTCTTCATCTGTCCAATTGAATTAAGTATTCTAAAGTACAACCAGAAGGATAATTGCTACAGGAATACCAGGTGCAGATGTAACTTAAGTGGAGGTAATGTTTGTAAAATGTGGTCTGTCGACAGACTTGGATGTGGAGCTCTTTATCTACATTAGCTGATGTAGTGATTCCTGTCCCATGTGGGGGAGAATCAAGAGAACTGGGTCATTGCTTTCCTGCTTTCATTCTCTTCCTGAGACAACACTGGCTTGTATCAATCGCCTAGATAAGAACAGATTTGAGCTTAGTTCTGCTCAGAGGAAAGTGATCTTCCTAGCTGGAGATAGAGTGTGGCTGAAAATCAGAAGGAGAATAATTTGCATTTTATATTTTGCCAAGGTTTCCGACAGATTGTCTGCTTTGAGATTTCTGTTAAGCAATCAGATCTTCCCAAGTCTTTCACTGGTCCCTGCATGAAATGTTGTTGTTTTCCCAACCCTGTCAACATCTCCAAACACTTAAGAAAACCCCCAGACTTGGGACCTAATTCCATCTTGCTGAAGAATTTTTAAAAATTATTCTGGAAAGAAGGGATGAAACTTGAAATGCAAGATTATTTTGCATTGGACAAAGTACCTGAAAAGTGATAAAATGCAGATACTTTGTATTTGTTCTGTCCTTGGTTTGTGTGATGCGACAGATTTGCATCAGTTCTGTTTGGTAGATTTTGACATGATATCTATCAGTGGGAAACAATTTCTTTGAACTCCAAAAAAAATTGCTTCATAAGAGCTGGAATTTCAGATTATTAACGGGTCATAGATGGTAAATGACAGGCACCATTTATATAAAGTTCCATTATCAAAGTGACTGAGAACAGAATGGCCAATTAGAAAGCTATGGACCAGTCATCTAGCTAGAACATCATCACAAGCTCAACAGCTGTTTCATGTCTAGCTCTGCAAATCATCAGGGACTTAGCCATTGATTTTCTTGGCAAACTGCTGAAATTCTTGAGTTTTCTCTCTACGTGATTCAAACGCTAATAATGTACTGTTTATATGTGTGAATCCTGCCTCTGCCCGTGTAACATCTTTCTGCAGTGGCTCTTAGGCACCTCCTGCTGTTTTTCCCCCATCTATTTTGTATTTTGTTTCTATTTCTCTCTAACACTGGCTGCTGTAGTGAGCTTGTAATCATTTTCACCAAGAGTGGACTGGCTGCTCAGCTCTCTTACAAGAGCTCCATAAGCTTCTCGCAAACCAAGTCTTTCCCACCTTGAGGAGGAAAGGGCAAGACCATTTTCAAGCTCTGTGATATTGATGGACTTCAGCATTTCCAAAGAACCATCCCCTTTTTTGGCAATGACCCTTTGAAAACTAGTTTTACACATTTACATTGTACCAAAAAGCCAGCCAGAACCTTTTGACTCAAGGTGTTCATAACTCCACATTTTACTTAATTGACAATATGAAGGCAATTAAATAACGAGTTGCCAAATATTCTTGCCTGACAGGGGTCTTAATCACAGATAGAAGGGGACAGGATAGGAAGTGTCATAGTATTCTTTCAGTGTCGGGGTGTTTTCTGTAGATATTCTGTTGTATCTTTCCTTTGAGCTTTGTTTCATTCTCCCACCCTAGTTTCATGCTATTCAACCTATTCATGAACCCTATTTTTAAAGCTTATATAGAGATCATGGCAACTTATCAGAGTGTGAAGCTGTCACTCCATCTATGCTCTGGCTCTGCCTGATTTATAGAGACAGCTCTTCATTATGCTGTACACATACCGTGACCAGAGCAGAAATACTAGTGGTGCATTGGAGCTGAATGTTTGGTTTGGAATTGACAAAAGAAGGGTTCTCTGTTGTTCAGGCACCACAAAAAAGGGGAAGATTTCATATCCTCGAGGGTGCTGGATAAAGAACATCGTATTGCTTTTACTCTACCTCAGCAGGAGGTACCCAGGAGACTCAGAGGCCAGAACAGAAGACATGAATAAGGTCTTCTTCTGATGCCTGGAGCCTCCAGTTTGTCAGGCCCCATTCCCAGACTTTACCCATACACTTTCCTATATGCTGGAAGGAGCGGTATCCCTAAAGAAAAAAATATGCCTTGAATCACTTTAAGGCTTTGCAGCCATTTCAGGTTCCCCTACATTAATATTTGTGTGTGAAGCTAACTCATGCAGTAAATTAGGCAACTGTTGATTAAATTAGAGTGACCTGAGAGGAAAAAAAAAAAAATAGAATCTAAGGAAACATTCTTAAAGGAAGTGTTTTTAATGGCTCAAAATCTTCAAACTGCTGCAGAGCATAGCTGGAAAATCAATTTGGAGTTTCATTTATTTCTGTTCTCAGAAATGCCACAGATTTTGCAGTTGTGCTTCAACATTAATGATTTAAGGGACTTAACTTTGCTTTTTGAATAG
Organism: Cyanistes caeruleus; assembly: GCF_971803275.1. NCBI lineage: Eukaryota > Metazoa > Chordata > Aves > Passeriformes > Paridae > Cyanistes > Cyanistes caeruleus. The sequence continues at coordinate 113,416,818 of NC_141701.1, forward strand.
AATTCAATCCAGCCTTAAGGCCAGTTGGCAATTACTGCAATAGGCATCTACATGAAGTGCTTTAAAACTCTGTATACATTGCAAAAATGAGGCAAGGGGTGGGGTTTGTAGGGATACAACAAACTCAAAAGGAATTCCTAATGGGAAAAGTGCATGCTAATCTTTATCTAAGCACATAGGTCATAAAGTGCAGGAGATGTTGGTAAGATTTGTCTCACACTAAGGAGGTACCATGCCAGATAATGCAGGAGGAATGAGTATTTGTGAAGAAATCAGACTGACAGTGTTGGTGTCCCATAAAGTGCTGCCTAAAATTAGGAGAATTTTCTGAGAACAATGGTGGGAATTGACTACTACTATTATTCAGGTAAGTTTTTGACTGTGGTGGGAAAAAAGCAAACTCCTGGAGACCTGGAACAAAATCAAGGAGTTTAAATATAAAATACTGAAGGATCCATTCCTGATCTTAGCAGTTAGTATTCTCCCAAAATTTTAGAAAAGTGATGTTCCTAAATAATATAAAATGATAAAATGGTACAAAGGGTCAGCTAAGAAACTATCCTAGTTTTGGTAATCTTGTTTGTATGGGCAAAGAACAGAAGAAATACACCAACTTTTTGTTCTCGCTGCCATCTAACAGGTTCCGCAGGAATGTTTCCTGTCTGTCAGTGCAAATCTGCTCCAAACCCTTCTCTTTTCCTTCCCATTGATTCTTATAGGAAGTGTTAGATATTGTCTTTGTAACAGAAGTGTTGGATTGAGATGATGCTATCTTTCTAGCACTCCCCTGAAATGTTTTTCTTTAGCTATTGGCTGTCTGAGTTGTAGCTTGTCTTCACATTTGATTAGTGAATGCTTGTCACTTAAAAAGGCAGAGTAAGATGGAAAGAAGTGAAAAGTTTCAACAGGAATGATAAAATAGAACCATCTGTAGACTTTTTCTGATCTTTAACTCATGAGACCATTTCTCAAGCCATTTCACAAATATTTTAGTCAATGTTTCAAATATTCATGCTGCTCGTTTTAATGAAGGCCTTGTATCTGCATAGTTACTTTGGAAGAAAACTCTGGATTACTTGCATGTGTTGACTCTCATTAATGCAGAGTAGGAGTCTCTGATCTCTTGTAGCTCAAAGTATCTGGAAAACAATAAGTTTAACATCCATTTTCATAAAAGCAATGAAATATAATTATATCCTGCAGTTCGTTTACTAGTGCAATTGGTGCAAGACACATTTTGCCTTTTTTCTTTTCTTAGCTAATAGAATCATTAGAATAACAGAAAATGAGGCTGGAAAGGATTTGGGGATTGGTTCTTTTGCCCCAGGGCAGGATCAGTTAGACTTGTTAAAATTCTCACAGATGATTGTGTGCAACTAATTATTACTTTTACTTTTTTTTGCGAGTTTCAAAGGTTAGCCATTTACCAGTCTCTAAGTGAGCAAAACCTCAGTAGTTCTGAGACAGAGAAATAACCAGATAGACCTGCTATGTTAATCATTTGTATTTGCTGTCTAGCTCTAGTTGAAGTGATGTTGGTAGTTCATGGACTAATGGTTTTGGTGATTCACTAGAAAGCCAGCAGTTTTGCTCGATTCTCAGGAAGACCCAGGTTGCTGTATTGGAGGTTACTGAATTGCTGCTGACTGCTGCTGTTTAATATTTGCAATTACACTGGATTTTGTCAAAATCCATGAGGTGGTCATGTGACCAAGGAAGTCGCATTGTAAGAAAATCTCACAAAATTTAAAATCTGTCCAGGTGGCCCAGCCCACTCTTTCACAATTGTTAACATTAGGATTTTTTTCTCGGGTCTAAGCTGAGCTTTTTAATTTTAAAGTCCAGTTTAGATTCCATATTTGTTAACCTTTTAAAAAAATTAATACTGTTTTCTCTTTGAAAACCTTTTAAAAAAATTAATATTGTTTTCTCCTTGAAAAACCTTTTATATTTTCTTTCTGTGTTCTTCTGGGTCTTCTTTAGGCTTGAAGAGAAGTTTGATTTAATTTATTAGAACCCACTGTATTTAAAGTTTTCCTTTCCTTACGAGTTTTGCCATTGGTTTCTCTGAAAAAAGAAGTACAGAATACTACCAAATTGTTATATTTTGAGTATTAATTAACCCTTGAAATTGTTTTTTAGCATTAAATAGCTGTTTAAAAAAAACCCTCCTTACACATTCATGTAGAGATAATCATGTAAGCAGTAGAGACCTAAGTTTCTGATATATAATTAAAAAACAGGAGAAAGTTCATGGTCATAATCTTCAGCTTCTGAACTAATATTAGCCTATCATTTCCACTTTGCTTACAGGCTGAACCTTGCTTTCAGAGTTGTGATTTGCTGTAATGACATGATGTGTCAACTGTATACACTGTGTTGTACCTAGTTGGTGCACTTGTCTCTTTTCATTAGCAGATTGTTCCTACATAGTCTGACACAGAGTTATTGTTTAGTTTCATGAGCATCATTTCAACACGGTTGCAGATAATTATGGCTTCTTGACTTTAGATAATGCTGCTAATGTCTTCTAATTATAGTAGCTACAGCAATATGTTAGTTGGCCTTGCACGTTGTGTTCTGGCATGGTTGGATTGCTCACAAACTGCAAGAATGATTTTAAAAACTTATAAACAAGGTTAATAATCTTTTTAAGGTTAAAATGTTAAATAGGTAAAACTGTTTTGTAGGTGAATTCTAACACAGGGTAATGTTTAACATCACAATATGAGCTCACTGCTTTTGTTCTGTAGTAGACTGGTACATAGCTCTGAGGCAGCTTATGCAGCTGCAGAACCTGTTTAACTGATGGACTGCTGCATAAACATCATCTTTAAATTGATTAGGTCATGGTCATTACAGCGAAAAAGAGCATTACCATTATGATCAGTCCTTTTCACAACCCAGCAATCTAAATGAAGATCAAAGCTCAGGAAACTAAAAGCCTATGAAAAGCAAGATGAAATGCAATGTATCATGTTAAATATTTGAAAACTCTTTTGTCAAATGATTATTGATGAAATAATAAGATCAGAGCCAGAATTCATCACACAAAATCAGTTTTGAGTAGTCATGGGACAGTATCTTACTCTCACAAGGTGAAACTAGACCTATGGTGAATATGTGAAGTGGGCTACAGATTTAAACACCGATGAAATGAGGATGATCAAAAGTATACAAAAAGTTAATAAATATGGGAAAACATACTGAAAACTAGCTGAGCATCAAGAATGGGAAAATAATTAGATATTTCAGGGAATGGCGTAGGCCAGCACAGGTTGTCAGCACAGGAGCCTGAGATAAAGGGTAAGTTAGAAATGGAAAATAAATCAGAGGGGTAAGAACAAGGTAAGGCAGAGTAAATGAGAATGTTGGAAGAAGCAGCAACATGAAACTTGGCATAGGATTGTGAAATGTGGAAGCTGATCATATATAATCAATGTACATTCCTTGGCACCACATAATCAATATAAGTACACAGATTAACAGTTGTTTTTACTATTTGCTCTTGTTTATCAATCAAATCTAAGAAGACTGGATTTTGGTAGTTTGATGGTTTTCTTTTTCATTTGTTTTGGTGATTTAGATTACACCAACTAAGCAATTAAGCTTTAAAATTTTTGCTGTGAATCAGAAAATTGTTCACTTATGTTAGAAAATGCTATCTGTGCTCTAAAACATGAAGTAGTGTGAGTCCTGTCCCTGTAGGTCCTCAGAGGTGTCAGAACCCAAACCTAAAAGAACCAGATTACATCTGGTTTGAAGGCACTTCTGTTTCTATTATATTTTTTTTTCTGATTTCCTGGAAAGAAGTTAGATTTGTTGGTCTTACCCATGGAAATCTTTCAATAAATTTTTATCAGATTTCCTTTCCTCCATTCTCCAGATAATATGTCTGATTTCAGTGAAGATCTATATCTCAATTAATAGCTCAATTCCTTTAGGACTCTTCAAAGTTACCTGGTTTTGGTGCATTTTATAATGCTACTTCTATTGATTTGTTCTAAAAGCTTTCCACTGTCTCTTCAGTTTGATCCAGCTCTCTTAGTAGCCCTTGCAAAGCACTGTACGCTTGAAGATGTCTAAGAAGACTTGGCTGAAGGCATCCAAGCAAGCTCCTCCAAAGCAAAGATGAATGCAAAGCGTTCATTCATCTGTCCCCCTCCAAGTCTGCTTTGTTGCATTCTTATGACCCAAAGTTCTCCGTTTCTCATGCTCTTGAGGAAGGTGCTACTAGCCAGTAGCATGTTGCAGCTATTCTATCATGTTCTCTACTTCTCATGTGCCCCTACTAAATACTGGGGTTTGGTATGGATGTGATTTGTTCTCTTGTAGATTGTCTTTTTTGTAATAACCATGGTCACTATGTCAATATAATTTTGATCCAAGTCCAATAGCGTACTCAGAAAAACAGTCAAGCATTGCTTCTCCTCTTCTGGATGCTAGTTGTTCCAAGAAAATGTCATTTAGGTGGTGTAAAATTGTTTTTTATGTGCCATTGTGACATTTACTACATATGTAGATGGGTAAAAGTCCTCTTCCATTATTAGTCCTTTGCACTCACACCCTTTTCCCAGCAGCTCCTCTGGATAGTTAAGAAAGTAATAATAAAAATAACAATAGCAACAAAAATAACAATACTTTTCAATTTGGACATTAGAAATTCAGTCTGTATGAATTCAATGTTTCTTATTGACACTGCTAATTTTTGTGTCCTATTTGACTATCAGCTTTCTCTAATATGTAAGTACTCCTTTGCAGATGTCCCTACTACTATGTTATTCCTATATAATTAGTTCACCTTCAGTATTATCATTATGACATACTGGATTTTTCACCAACTTTTTGAGCTATGTTGCTATCACATAGAGCCAAGCATTTGAGACCACCACATTATTTTTAGGCACTTGAGAAGTATTTAAAAAGATGATCTTGAACTGATCATCTCTTGTTATAGACCTGCTTAAAAAGTTTTATTTTTTGTTGGCACTGTATTTCACTGTTTCCTGTAAGATGTTTATCAACTTTAATGTTAAACTTTATTAAAAAATTTTATCTTTAGCTTAATGACTTAATCCCTTAAATATCTTTTAACATATTATGTTGTTCTCCTTCACACCTGTTGGGTTGTTTTTAGGCTTAAAAAGCTGTTCTATATTGATTTTAATTTCACTTGTAAACAAATTGTTTTTGTTGTACAGTGATATATTTCTTTTTTTGTAGGCTCATTTATCCCAAGCTTTTCCAAGTCATAGCAAATTAAACCCACTATGTCTATTACTGTTTTGTTTTCTGTATTATACCTTAAATATCTCAATGGGACCTGTCCTCTTTGTCTTGTCCTAGTCAAGACACAAGAAGCACTTCAGAAAATTGCTCTCAGAGAATTCTAAGTCTTGAAATGCCTTGTAGTATGCTTTTTAGCATATTAAAAATTAGCATATAAAAAAATTTGCATTTTTTAATGCTTTTTGCCTAGAGCAACTCTTTTGCATCCGCTTCCTTCTCATTGCACTGTAGTCCCTTTCCACAGCCCAAAGACTTATAATTTTATTGTCCTCTCCCCTGACTGCAGTTCCTGTTGCATCCACGTTTCCCACACTAGTTTACTCATTTTAGCTTGTGCCATATACATTTAGCATAATATGCATGGGCAGAAAAGCTTGTGGTAGAGTGTTTTCCACCTGTGAGTTTCACGTAAAAATGTTATTTTGCTGGCTGTCCAACTTGGGATATGAGCCAACAATGGAGATCCTATCCCTTGACTTAGTAGTGTCCATTGATCCCACAACAATTCCTTTAATTTTTTTCCCTTCCAGGTCAGTTTCCAGTTAAATGAATTTAGTTCAGCAGGAAGATGGTAATATATAGAAAGTGGGTAAATAGAAAGATCAAGAAAATCTTTGGGGGAGTGTGAGAAAGCTCTAGAAGGCTGTGACAGGTCTGTGACCCAGGAGTCAGCTGGCAATACTGAGAGTCAAGCTAAGCAGACAAGCTCAGGTTCAGGGGGCATCTTAGACCAAATGCAATGATTTTTTATGGGGCTGCTTAAGTGAAGCTTCCATTAAAGACTTGGCAACAGCCCAAAGTAAGTCTGTGTTGAAGAGATTTAACTGCAATTGGAACAAATAATCCTTATGCAACAACTGAGTCAGTTCTGAGGAAAGAGTGCATGTTTTTCACTTGTGTATACAAGAAAGAAGGAAAAAATCTCTCATCTTTTACACATCCAGGGAAAGCATTCAGTATGTCAGTACCTTGTTGTTTGTCTTGAATTTCACTTGCTTCAGAAGGCCTCTGTATGGTAAAAACACTCATACGTTTAGGATTTCTTTCCTGAGATAATAAACTCTGAATCTGCAAGTTTTGTTTGCCAGGAGGCAAACTAGTTTGCCAGTTAAAATCCCTCTGATGCATGGTGTGTTTCTACCAGTGCTCTTCAGAAAAGCATTCTCTTGCATTGTGAGGTCTGTGCAATAGAGATAAGCCCAGCCTCACACTCCTGAATAAGCTTGAAAAGACATTTTTTCATCAAGAAAGAAGGGATGATTCTAAATTGTAATCCAGACTGCCTCTCAGTCTGGAAGCTTGAGCCTATCTCTAGTTTACATCTACTGACCCTTGCAATAGCTGAAAAGATTTATGTTTCTTCAGGACAAGTAAGGTCGATGGTTCATTTGCCTTTCATTTGCTTTTCTTTTGAGAGCCCCTGACCATAACAGGCATCTGTAGTTCAGAACAAAGCTTCACTTTCACATGTGACCTTTTTGACCACTATCAGAATGTCACTGCCACTGGTGCTTTGTTTCTGAATGTTTTGTCGTGAACTTCTCCTGCCACTGCCAAGAAATCTGTGCTCGTGAAGCTGGTGACATAGACGGATGTCTGTCACCTGTGCACTGGGGAAGCACTGAGCCCAGCAGGCCGTGAGGGATCAGAGTGCTCAAATGTACTGTGACAGCTGAGTAGTGTGATGGCTGTGGCCCTGTGCTCTGGCTGACAGGATGGGGATCTTTCTTCCTGCACAAACAAAACCCTGAGACACAATCTTTGCACTGCCTTGGGACTTAAGATGTTTGAGTTTCACTTCTTTGTCTGTCCTTTTATCATTACAATTGACATAAAGCTGTATCTTTAATGTGGTTTACATTTCATGTGTACATGGCATCACCTTGCCAAGACTCACAAGTAAGTTTTATAGCAAATGCTAAGCATTTCATTTTTGAAATCTGAAGAACTTCTAATGAAATTAATCACAACATAGCCTTCTAAATTTGATATAATTCAATATTAATGAGATTTAATAAGCAAGAGGGTGACTCAAGGCATTGCTAATAGGATACAGAATCTTTAGACCATCATCTGAAAATCAGTGCTATGTACAGATTAGTGGGGTGGTTTCTGAGAATTGAATCTGACAATATCTTTGCAGTGTCTCTGGCAATACCTGGAATGGATACATTCTGCAGTTCACTCCACTAAGTCTTCATTATTCATATTCAGCAGCTGGTATGAAAACCCTGCATGAAAATCTGGGCATAAAGTGGGATGATGCACCCTGCTATGTAGTAGAACAATTGAAGTGCTTAACCTCTGCACTTTGCAGGGGGCATGGGTTAGTCTGTGACTGTAGATAAGACATCTCCAAATTAACTCAGGAGGAGGGTGCAAGAATGGTTTCACTGACATGTGATCTTCATTGCTGATCACAGACTGTAGAGCGCTGGGCAGATAGGAACTTCTCAGAAATTTTAGTAGCTCTTCCATGGGTGAAAAGTGGTTTCCTTGGGCATCACCTTAATGACTTCTGTAGACATTTCAATGGTTTTGGAAATAACCAAGAATAGTATATAGAAAGATAGCAAAGGAGTGAAAAGTAAAGTTCTTATCAGTGAATATATTTTTACTATTTTGGTTTCTACAAGTATTCAGCCATCACTACAATGCCTAAATGACTTCCAGCAATATGTTAACATGTGCAAATAGTCTCAGTCAGGAGTAGCTTTTTCTTCTTTCATACTCTTCACAGCTTGAAACCCCAGGACATATTTCTTTAAGGAAAAAAATTAGTATGTGGTTTGTGTAAAAAGTGTGCATATTTTTTTTCTTTCATATCATTATATATACATAAATGTATAGATATAAAATACTACATCTCTGTATTACAAAGACTATATGTTATAGGTTGCTCTATATTATATATATTTATATCTTGCCATTTTTGAGCAAATAATGAGAAGATTGCATTTAGGGTAGTGATCAAATGGATGCAATGGAATATTTAATACATGGAGCAAAGACAGCACAGAAGGAAATGTCTACTTATCTTCATGACCAGTATGCCAGCTGAGGCTGCAGGCTGGATATTTGTTGAAAGAAAGCAGAAAAATTATGCTTTGCTTCTGAGATAGGAATGCTTCAAGACTTTTGAAGATTCAAGACTGTGAAGGATCACAGCTTTACATTAATGTTGCACTGAAGCCAGTGAAAAAGAGATGCTCCCTAACTGTTGTAGCACAGCCATGAAATATGTTTTCCTTAGCATTCTAGAAATTGTTTGCTCATGGCTTGGATGGATGTACTCTCTGCTGGATAAAAACTGTCTGGTTGAGCCCAGAGTGTGGTGGTGAAGGGAGTTATATCCAGTTGGCAGCTGGTCACAAGTGATGTTCCCCAGGGATCAGTGTTGGGGCCAGGCCTGTTTATTTTCTTTATCAGTGACCTGGATGAGGGAATGGACTGCACTCTCAGTCAGTTTGCAGATGACACTAAATCGGGCAGGAGTGGTGATCTGCTGGAGGGATAGTAGGCTCTAGAGAAGGATCTGGACAGGCTGGAATAATGGGAAAAGGCCAATTGTGTGATGTTCAACAAGGTGAGGTGCTGGGTCCTGCACTTGGGTCACAACAACTCCATTGAACACTGCAGGCTTGGGGAAGGGCAGCTGGAAATCTGCCTGGTGGAAAAGGATCAGAGGGTGCTGCTTGACATCCAGTTGAACGTGAGCCAGTGTGTGCTCAGGTGGCCAAGAAGGCAAATGGCATCCTGGCCTGTATCAGCAATGGTGTGGCCAGCAGGACCAGGACAGGGATTGTCCTGGCACAGGGTGAGGCCACACCTGGAGTGCTGTGTCCAGTTCTGGGCCACTCACTTCAAAAAGGACATTGAGGGGCTGGAGCAGGTCCAGAGAAGGGCAATGGAGCTGACAAAAGGTCTGGAGCACAAATTTGACGAGGAACATCTGAGGGAGCTGGGGGTGTTCAGCCCAGAGAAAAGGAGGCCCAGAGCCTTACTGTTCTCTGCAGCTCTCTGAAGGAGGTTGTAGCCAGGTAGGGGTTGGCCTCTTCTCCTGGTAACAAGGAACAGGATGAGCATAAAGAGTCCAAGTTGTACCAGGGGAGGTTTAGATTGGACATTAAGAAAATATTTTCAATAAGAGATGTCAAGCATTGGAACAGGGTGCCCAGGAAACTGTTGAGTCACCATCCCTGGAGGTATTTAAAAGACTTGTAGATGTGACACTTAGGGAGATAGTTTAGTGGTAGACTTGGTAGTGCTGGCATAGTAGTTGGACTCATTAGTCTTAAAGGACTTATCCAGCCTAAATGGTGGCTCTGTGATTCTGTTATGTACATGGATACCTAACTTCTTTCATGGATGTTTGTTTAGCATGTGAATGGAAAAGCAAAGAATGACTAATCCTGTGGGATTTCAGTATGTTTATGCTTTGTGTGTCTGTGCCTAATAGAGACAATAATAGGGAAAAAAACGCAAAACTGCAAGGGTTGGAAAATGGCCAAGCAGGATGAAGACACTTGTCAACTGCTTGTGGTGCTGTGAAGGGGAGAGCTCTAAAATCCTGCAGTTTCTTAGAAGGCCTACTACTCTTCTGTATCTGTGTGTAGTTTATGATATGCTCTTTTTCATGCAACAAATGCCCAGCGTAAAAGGAATCCAATCCCAGCTATCTCCAATTCTTTTAGAAACTTCAGTTACAGAAGACTGGAGCTAGGCATGGATCTGAAAGGCACAAACCACACTCTGCTTTTATGTCCTCTTCCTTAAAATCTTCTTTCAAAGAAATCAGAATTATATTTTACACACGGAGGAACATTTCTTTCCCAGTGCCCTCCTCTGCCAGCAAAACCATACTGCAAGTGCCAGAGTGTGGGTGAATTTGCACAGCTAACACCTTTGGAAAGATGTTGGGTGGTTTCCCAATGTTTGTTCTCTTCTACACTTAAACTTTAAAGGTAAGAAATGTGTATTTATCTCACCTCTCTTTTGGGCCCTTTAGAAAAGATGAGAAGATAGATTTTTGTACTGTCTGATCCCCAGCTGAGCTTTGACTCAGCTGCCAAAGTCAGAGTTTAGTCACTGTCTCAAATAAGTCACCCCTTGAGGTAGAATGTGTAGAATTGCCCAATTTCACAGTTCACTGAAGCTCTTACTTTGCTTGTTTACATAGTCCATCTAGACCTTGTTGTGGAAGAAAGCCTGAAAATGTGAAACAAATGGCTGGATAAATAAGAAAATCTAGTTTTTATTTTTAATTCAAAATACTTTCAAGCAAAAAAATTCTACATTGCTGAAGGGCCTGATCCATTGGCTTTGCATACTTCAAAAGTGTCACACTGAATGCAGGTACAGATACACGACTTGAAAACTTTATGTGAAAAGCATTGTAATAGAGAGAGGGCCAAGATGGTTCTGTAGCTGCATGTGTCCTATGGTGCCAGGTTTATATCATGCAAACATAAGGAGACTGGGCTAACATGGAGTTCTTGGAATAAATTTGGGTTTGTGGATGTGGAATCAGGGAAGGAAGCATAGGCTGTGAAAATATTATTTCCAAGCTGGCCAAGAAAGTCACCCTTTGGGTCTGAGATACTTGGATGTGTCATGTGGGGATTTTTAAATGTATGAAGAGTTTGACATGTACTTGAAAGAGGGGAAAGACTGGTCATCTCTCATGAGAAAATATGCTTTCCCCATGTTGCCTAACTTCTCCTTTTGACAATGCATATCTGCATTTCAGTAATGTTTCTGTCCCTGTATAGAACCACTTCTCAGGCAAACCTGGAAGCTTTGCAGACAATAGTCTGCAAGCTTTGTGCTTTATTTGGGAAGAGACCAATGGTAGCGATGATTTTGCTGTGGTAAGAGCCAGTTTCTAGGAAGATGAAAAACCTCAGTCTCCAATGAATGATCAGCCTAGTTTTTGTTCAGATGTCTGTTCCATTTGTCCAGCTCCTAGAGAAGAGCAGATAGAAAAAACAAGCAGAATCCTTACTCCCTTCCTTAGAAGGAAGGGTAGGAAGATTCAGAAAAATCCCAATAGCTCCACTCTCTTGTGTCTTTCCTGCCTCATGTCACCCTGCAGTAACATGGATGTTTGGTCAATTTTTACAATGCTAAGACTTGAAAGGGAGGAGTATGGATTGCAAAGCAGGAACTGAAGCTATGAAACCTGGGAAAAAGGTGATGGTCAGGCTGTTTTTGCATGGAAATTACTTGGAATGAGAATAAGGCTTCCTAGAAAAGGCTGGAAATAATCAAATGCCACTCATATCTTCAAGGAAAAAAAATCTGGAGCACTGCAGGCTGGTCAGTGTCACCCTGATCCCTGGCAGCATGAGGGCATGAATAATTGTGGAAACTGTTTCCAGACACTTGAAAGACAAGAAGATGATTAGGAAAGTAAACACAGATTTATAAAGGAGAAATTGTACCTGGCCCAGCCTGATAGTCTTCTGTGGTGAGCTGACTGGCTTGGTGGATGAGGAGAAAGCAACACTGTTGTTTATCTTGACTTTAGCAAGGCTTTTGGTACTGTTCCCTAGCGTCCTGAAAAAAAAAGGTGATGGATGGTTGAGGTCCATCCGACAGTGTAGCAGACTGAAAACAGGCTGTACCAATGGGTTCAGAGGCCAGCAGTGACACAAAGTCCAGCTGGAAGCTGGTCACTAGTGGAGTATTCTAAGGATCAATCTTTAGATTGATTGACTGATTGATCCTTAGATCAATCAAGTCCAGAACTGTTTAAAACTTCACTAATCACTTGAGGTATGTGCCAAAGTACACCCTCAGCAAACTTGCAGATGATAGACCTGAGGGATGTGTTGCTACTCAGAAGAATTTCAGCAGGCTGGGGAAATGGACAGGAACCTCATGAAATTCTACAAAGGTAAAAGCAAAGTCCTGAATCTGGAAATGGAAACCACCATGCAACAGCTGTGTTGGGGGCTGACTGGTTGAAACTATGCAGAAAAAAGCCTTGGGGCTCTATTGGACACCAAGTTGAATATGAGCCAGTAATATTCAGCAAAGGAAACCAATACCCTGAGCTGTGTTAGGAGGAGTTTTGTCAGTAGAGAAAGGGAGGTTTCTCTGCCCCTTTACCAAACACTGGTGAGACTCATCTCCAGTGATTTGTCCAGGTCTGGGCTCCCCTGTACAAGAGAGCCATCAACCTACTGGGGAGTAAGAAAGGTTGAGTCAGACTCTTCTCAGTGATGACAAGTAAAAGACACAAGAGACAATGGGCAAAAATTAAAATGCAAGGAATTCCACTCAAATCTAAGGGGAAAAAAAATTTTATGGTTAACTGCAGACTGGAACAAGTTGGCCAGAGGTCAACTATCTTTGGTGATAGTCAAAACTCAGCCAGACAACATCCTGTGCAAACTGTTTCAGGTGACTGCATTGACCTAGATGATGTCTGTAGATGTTTTCTTCCCACCTCTCTACCATTTCTGTGATCTTTTCAATCAGTATGTGGAGTCAGCTGTCCCAATTGTCAAACAAAAGTCTGAAAATCCCATACAAAAACATCTTGTTATTTCAATCTCAGTGATATTTTTTTGTGTGAGGGTAACTCATATTTTTTAACCTTTGGGGTTGTCACTAAAAACTAAGTATAGATGTGCTTTGATGATGAAGCCTGGCAACTTAGAAATGGTTTCTTTTCTTCAAGTATAAATAAAGATAGAACCTTACCAACTGTTTGGCTGGCTGTTGAAACTATTCAGTTGCTGGGAGTGTCTGTGCACATGAGAACATTTTGCTTGGGAGATCCACTAAATGCCTGAACTTCTAGGATATTTAAACCCTGGTGAATGTACTTAAAGCAAAAATATCCTTAACTTTCCCCATGCAAGATGGGGCTGTACATGGGCTATTGCTCTGTTGGAAATGAATCTTGCTATCAGCTTTTGGCAGCTTTCATAAAATCACACCTCCACGTTGCTGGTTTCTTATGAAAAAAAGTACAGAGAATGACAGAGAAATTACCCCTAGATGGCCGTATCAGCTGCACTAAATACATGCCCATGATGGTCAAGCTTTGGCTTGGCCTCTAGGCTGTGCTTCTGTCCTCAGACAGGACAGCATAGCAGACCTCAGAACCAGTCCTGTTATGGGCAGTATTTCCCAGAGGATTGCTAAATCTTGCTCTTGATTATGCATTTTGGCAGTAGGAGCACAATTTCCATTGAATTCAATGCAGACCAGCACACATATTTTAAAACCTTCTAATGCAATTAGAATTGTATTGAGGTTGCAAAATCCATTGTCAGGACACAGGAGCTAAAGAAAGTGCCAGCAGCAGGACCAGGTTGTGACAATGGTCACATGTGACATCTTTTCTTCCTGCTGTCACCCCTTGTGTCCCTAACTACTAGCATCTCAATTATTTAGTGTCACATGCCAAATACTGATAGAAGTGCTGCAAGAAACTGTGGAGGTGAAGTTTGGAGTCCTCATTATAACAAGAATGATTAGGCAAGCTTTCTGTATTTTTGCTTGCAGCATTATTTGTCTTGAACAATGTCTGCCATCTTTCCTTTTGGTGATGCTGTCATTGTATGACTAGGCATTGAAACCCACTGATTAAAAATAATGTGGAAAAATTCCTAGATACGTGCCAGTCTTCATTTTGCTATAAATAATGAGTAGTCAGGAAGTCAAAATGTTTGTTTTGTTGTTTTTTCCTGCCTCTCTCAGAGTCCATTTCACTGGATTCTGATCAATGTTTTTAAGTTTGGAACCAAGAATAAATAAGGAAGATCATAACTGGATCTCTCTACAGGTAACTTGTCTACTCTACTTGTGAGCAAAGGTGTTTATAGATCATGACTAGTAATGGCATTCTTAGTGATCTTTTCCTCTTGAGCAAACAACTTAATTCACTTACAATATTCTGAACCCAAGTAAGTGGTGGCTATCTCATCAGAAAACCATGCTTTAGTGTTTTCTGAGGCACCATATCATGTCAGAGCATGATATGGCCGTGTTCTGAGACAGTGTCCCATTTAGAAAAGCATGAACTTGCACATGCTTATTCTGCTCTCAGGGATCTCACTTAAACTTTAGGCTATGTAGATCATTTGGCTTAAGAATGATATTTCCTCCCTAGGGATCTACAAAACCTTTTTGATCCTACCCCCACCCTTTAAAACCTCCACTATTCCTCAAGTTCTTTTTTTCCCCAACACATAATCCTTAACATACAAACTCTCTCTTCATTTACATACTCCACCCAAAAGCCTTTGTGCTCTCCTTTCTAGCCTATTGCTCTTTAAGCAGCTGTCATTAGGTTAAATTTACATACACTCCATCATTCATAGCTCCTTAACTTGCAACATGTGTTTGCAGCAGCAGATGGAAGCAGGAAGAAAAATCACCTGTGCTGCCAGGTTTCATTTCCCAAGGTAAAGAGTGACTATAGATCAGGAAAAAATAAAGAGACTTAATAGAACAATACACATTAAATTTGCTATACTGTGGAGGATGCTTCACAGCTTTAAATAAGCTGTACTTCTTGAGTTCTGGTCCATGATGAGTCCCATGGACAGCTTTCTTTGTTGCTCTGTGTCAGCCAGCTCCAATGGGGAGTTTGTGCAGGACTGGGGGTACCCATTAACCAGAGATAACACTGAAATGCACATGAAGACAATCTCCACTTTTTTGCAGTGGATAGTCTTGCCCCTCAAAATTTAAAATGAGTTTTTCTTAAAATCTGTAAAGAGAAGTATTCCATATACCAGAAATATTCCTGGTTTCTGCTTCAGTTCTGGATGCATCTTGCTCCGCAATTACAGCCCTTTGTCATTCCTTTGGAATCACAAAGCTTCCTTGATCTAGTCTTCTCTGGATTCCTGTTTGTGGATAGGTGACATGGGTGCTTAGTGCAGAGGAAGAGCCCTCCCTGACATAGCACAGAGCTCGATGGCTGATGTGATGAAAAGCCTGACTGACACACGGGTGTTTGGGGGCTGGGCTGCCTAAAGAATCCTGCTCCCTGACATTCCCTTACAATCCTGTGCTGCTCCCGCTGTTGTGTCAGCACACTTGATCACATAGCTGGCTGGAAAACAGTTTTAGGCTGGATCCGTTCCATACTCTGGGTCTCTGACAACCTTGTTAGCAGTGGTGTCAGCAGCACAGGGATGTGACCAGGTGGCCTGGGGGAAAGGGTTATTCAGCCAACAATAGTGCTGGAGATAAAGGTTGACCTGGCCTTTAACAGGCAAAAACAGTGCAAAGGAGACCATTGTCAGTACACAGGACCCTGTGAGAGTTGAAAAGTCTTTTGGCAGAAGGAAAGAGACGCTGGCAGTTTGAGCTATGCATGCAGTGTATCCATACACACAGCAAGAAACAGTGAATTTGGAAGTGTAGAACATGGAAGATCTGCGCTGTCAGTGGATTTTATGGTTCCCTTCAAAGCCAGGCATGGGATCCAGTCAGCCCACATGTACTACTTCCCAAAAACCAATACTGACTGCTTCAGTACCTGGCCAGAGTAAAACACATGCAAATGCTTGTAGCAACTGTGTTTACTAACGTCCAAATTGTGGCAGGGTGCAATGAATGAAGATATCTCACTCTAAAATATACGCATAAAGGGACTTAAGATTGCTGGACAGAGAGAAGTTTTACCTCTCATTCAGCCAAGAAATTGCTGACAGGCCAGTCAAGTACAACAAATAGTAATTGGCCCCTTAAAGAAACATATTTTTCCTTCCTTAGTTTTAATCCTTCTCTTGTTATCTGTTGGGTAAGACAGAATGAAATGAATTTGATAGGCATCCAGAAGCAGGGTGTAATATTGATGGAGCTGGAGAACATCAAAAGAGAGGCTGTCTGAAAAAACTATTAAGGTTAACATGCTTCAACAGGAAGATGATTTGAAATGAGTCAGGAATATAAATAGTCAGCCTTTCAGATGTGATCAGAATAATGGCAGGCTTTTTTTTAATTTATTCACCTTTGTTTTTTATAAAGTTTTGAAACTGAGTTGTTTATTTTGTAGATTGAAAATAAATCACCTTAGAAATAAAATACACTTCACTTTACCCTGCTTAGAAGATGATTTTAAGGTAACTGATTAACACAAGGCATTTCTCATCCAGAGGTGAGGTTAGTCTTTAAGTCAAAGCCCTGGAATACCTGAAGAAACACCCAGCTCTCTTATGTATCACTCCAGGGTCAGGGACCTGCTAGCAACTAGGTCAGGTTGGCACAGAACCATATGAGCCTGTTGAAGGGCTGACACTGGAATAGCTGGGTCTAGGAGAAGTGTCATCTGGGGAGGATATAACCAGGAAGGCTGCCCATCACGTGCCAGGTCAGCAAAGAGCACCTCCAACTCCTTTCCCTGGGAAATGTGAAACTCTCTGTTGTGTCACTACATCCCAGGCATCGATCCCCCAGCTCTAGCAGGTGGTGTGCCAGTGAAGAGCAATGCCAGGAGACTTCTCTTGTTAATGTGGGTGAAAGTGGAAGTAACTCTGCCCTGCAAAGCAGAGCTGGCAGCTGGAATGAGTCAGAGCAGTCCGTTTTAGCCTCTTGGGACAGGCAACAATGTTAGTTCTGCCTTCCCTAATGCCTTCTTTGCTGACTTAATGTCTTCAGCATCTGATAAAGTGTGAAGAGAATTAGACTATTTCTCACTCTTGCATGCTGGGGCATTTAAAGAGGAAGTCATTGCTCAGGCACATATCTGCAGTTCGGAGTTTTGCTGTCCCCAGTGTCTTGAAGGTGGGGGCAGATGTGTTCACTGCCTACCTGTAACCCCCAGTGAAGGAGCAAGAAGATCAAGGGTTTGCTAAGAGGACACTGAGAAGAATCAGAGTATTTCCAAGTGTAGAAGAGAACTTTACCAAGTGTTAAATGCATTGGTGCAGGAGGTTGGTTGGCAGTGTTTGCTGAAGGAGTCCTTCTGAAGTTCCAGAAAGTTTCCTCAGGATTTGATCTAATAATAGATCCCTGATGAGGGCTCTATTTCCAGATGTTACTTGATTTCCAGATGGCTTGCTATGTCTATAAATTAGGCCATTAGCCTGCTACTCCAAATTTCCTCCTGCCATTTGTAAGTAGCACAGAACAACAGTGTCTAATGCAATATGATATGGAATGCTTTGAAGCATATTTAAATGTAAAATGGAAAATGAAGTGATGTCCTGTGTGTAGGGGTTAATGTAATAGAAAAAAATGTATTCTTCTTGCCTAATGAATTTACTGGAAAATATATTGCCAATTATGCTCAGCCCTCTCTGCTAAAAGCCACCAAATAACAGATGTGGTTATTTAAAGAGCTGCCAGCACAGGGCAGAGGAAAAGAAAGGAATGGAAATTAAGAAGCACCTTCTATGCATTAAAAAGTGGAAATAAAGAGAAGGCTGTTACTGACAAAGGCTGACTGCTAGAGAAACCATGTTTCAAATATTATCTTTACATAGGTGACTCTTCAGAGGTTTCTGAAAGGTGCTTCATGACCTCAGTTAGCACTTCACTAACACTGAAAAGGTAGAAAGATATTTGAAACTCTAGTTTTCTGTTGTCAGAATCCTAAACATCAAAACCGTGGAACAAAAATGAGATTGGAATTTATTTTGTTTCTTTTCAAACAGTGCTTCCGAATCTTGTGCATGTCTGTTGATAGTCTCTGCAAGATGAGATGAACCAGAACTTTTTTCCACAGAAACAAATTCTGCAATCCTTTAACAGCACTAAATGAGGTTTTCCTGGAAAGTAATCTGCATATTAACTTGAAAAGGAGAATTATCTTCAGTAACTATCACCCTGCAACAGATGGACTGAGCTTATAAGTGCATAAGCAAGGGGCAAAAAGCAGTGCACCTTCTGCTCTGTTGCCCTAGCTCTCCATTAAAATTGTGTTGTTAATCTCATGGGAGTTTTACTGATAAAGGATTGATTTCTGTATCAAATCAATGCATATTTGGTCTTCAATCCTGACCTCAAATCAATTCTACATGTGTTACATTAGTGGGCTTTTGGGTGTAACCAGTAAGTTTGATGGCTTAGGTAGGTTTGATTACTCTTGCTCAGGGCATTAAGCACAATATGAAAGACCAGCTATGAAAACTAATCACAAGGACAGAATTGGATATGCTTGATCTAGTTTTACTTGCTGAGTGACATTTCCAGTATAAAAAAAAGAACATTATCGTTTAAAGATGCCATTACGAAGTTGCTGCAGCTTGAAAATGAAGCAACCCTTAATGCAATAAGTAGGCACTGTGGCATTCAGTGATATAAAGAAGTCTTTTGCCTTTAACCTTACAGCTAAAATCAGCATCCTTGGATGTTATGTGAATTCAGCTTTTTCATAGAAGCCACAAAGGGCTTTGAATCAATTTCTGGAAAGTTCCATGATCCTTATATCTACAGAGAAAGCTGTGGTCCTTTAATGACTGTGTTACTTCTCTAGAAATGGAATGAAATTTTTTCTGAATTTCTTCTCTTGCACAGTAGTCTCAGGTTCTTTTAAATTCACCTCAATCTATCTCAGTCCTTAGGAACCAAGTGTGTTTGACAACTGTCTGTCATTGTAAGAGATACACCTTTACTTAAATGAATTTGGAATTCTTTTGTGTAATACTTGGGAAATGAAAGTTTGCTCTAATACAACGTGCTGACATTCAGAAAAAATGGTTCACTTGCTTCAGTTTTGTAGAAGGTCCTAGGTTGAGTAACTCATCTCAAAAATAGCACTTAGATTGCTTTTCAAAATCTCCTTTTTCAAATATTTCATGATTGTGAGAGACATTTATTTATTTCTGCTTGATTCATTCCAGCTCTGAGCAGCAGCCTTGTCTGGATGAATAACACTAGCATTTGACCATGGCTGGGAGCCTGTTTTCTAACTCTTTAATAACTTGGCAACATTACCAATTTAGCTACCATCACCTGCTCTGCAAGGATCTGTTCTGTCTGTGAAGAGCTTCTTTCCAGTGGATGTGTGCAGAAAATCCAGGTCAGCTGTTGGAAAGTTTATAATACGGTCATGTCAGTGCAGTGCAGCACTTGGGCTAACAAACCACATCACTGAGCAGGTCTCTGTATGTAGGAGCAGCACAGCTTTGATATTCCACTGCTTTCTCTAATCCTGGAGGCGGATCTCTTGTGGATTTTCCTTGGACAGGTAGAACTGCCCCACATGTCACAGCACTGGAGGTAGGGCTGCTTCTCCAGAGGTGTGGGCTAAGTGGGGACCTAAATGCAGATGTGCGTGTAATGGTGTTCCCTGGGTTCCTGTGTCCTGGCTGCTCCTGCTCCTAAGGCCTCCTGTTAAGAAGGAAGGATATGAGCAGACTGACAAGAAGTTGCTCCCATTAACTTTGACAGAAATAGTCCTGAAAAGAAGCTGCTGTTGACTCTCACTCCAGATGCTAGCAGTCCCTGTATATTCCTTACTGCAGAGACATGCCAGGTTTAATTAATTATGCTGGAATAGTACAGACCAGGATGCAGTAGAAGTAGCATGTGTGTATTTGTCAAACTGCTAATAACACCCCTGCCTACACTTCATATTGAAACAGTTCCAAGACATGTCAGAAAGTAGAGGTATATTGTAATTGACAGTGAAGAAAGAAATGTGAAATTTAAGCAGCCATCATTAGAGCTTGCATCTGAAAAGCAAAATGAGATTACTCTGGGACTAGCTACTGAGTTGAGAGTTATGAATTTGAACTAATATCTGTCTTGATTGGATCCTTGCAGTGGCCTCTCGGTCTGCAGATGAAGGATGGGAAATACTTTACAATTCAGCATGGCAGTGCAGACAGATGAGACATTGATAGACTCCTTAGTTTTAGGGAAAAAAACCAACCAAAAAACAAATGTATACATCTCCCCAGAGTTGTCTCAGTAAGGTAGTGTTATTTCAAGATTTCCAGATGATTCACAGTGCCTGAAGTATCATGTTTTCATATTCTAAATCTCTGTATCTTGGAGAGTTGAGTTGTTCTTATCTGATTTCAACTCAGAATCGCTTTTTTTATAATTGTTTGGTCAATTGATCTATCTGAGGAGACATTAATCCAGAAGTTTATGGGTAGTTTGATTCTATTAATTTATCTTTCTTTTAAGCTTTACAAAAGCAATAAAAAATCTTCTCCAACATTCCCCTGTATCTGGCTGTTTCTGCCAATGGGGAATATGCCACCTCTATCAGCCGAGTTTCTGTTCTGCCTCGAAGGACTGAAAAATCCCCAATTCATGGGAACACAGGAAACAGAACCTAAGGGGAAATGCCAGGCAATAGAAGTGATTGAAATGTCTTATATATGCATATTACAAGCTCTGTGGAGAAGCATTTACTGTCCTTCGGAGGCAGTTTGATCACCTCCATATGGACTGTTGAAAATGTCACAGCCTGCAATTTAGCTCACTAAGGAATACAAGATGTTTTCTTCCTTCTCTCCTGTAGATCTTTCTATCACCTGCCATCTTCCTCAGCCACTTCTAGAAACTGCAAAATTAGGAATGACAAAACACGCAAAAATGAATCATAGGTAGAAGTGACAGCTCAGAAATATCAAAATGTGCTGTAGGTGGGACTTGATTTAAAATGGAACATGAAAAAAGAGCAGGAATTCTTTGGAAAGAAAGAAGTGGTATACAGAAAGTAGAAATCTGAAGCCTCTGAAAATCCTAGAGAGAAAAGAAATGGAAAAAAATCAAGCAGTCAAACAAACACAGTACAGTGAAATTAAACAGCCAGATGTGTTAGAAATTGTTGATCCAATTTGCTCCTAAGCATTGGCTTCTGTTGAAGTCAGACCTGTCCAGGTATCTGGTTATTTCTACCCCTGTAAGACTAGGATCAATTACTTTGGTTCACATTTGTTTCCACTGTAAGGTTTAAGTGCCTTTGGTGACTTAGAATTCACAAGAAAAGACAAAACGATGCATTGTTTGCATTGTTGCAATAGCTGAAGTTGAGTCAGCTGTTTGAAATATCATTTTACTGTGTTACTTTCTCATTCTTTATGAGCAAAATGTTTTGGGTTTTTTTTTCCTTAACCACGCCTGCAATCCCTTTACAGTGAACTCTGTGATTTGCATGTGATTTGCATGTGATTTGCATGTGATTTGCATGTGATTTGCATGTAGGCCCAGAGATTGCTGAAGGATGCTGCTGCTAACAGGTAAGGAGGACACACAAAGGAGCAGTGACATGGCTGGGAGTTCTGGAGTACACAGCCTTGAACCTGTATCTCTGGGGAGAAACTGCAATGGGAATCACAAAATTTCTTGGGGACCATGATGTATCCACACACCTCTTCATGATCCTGGGACAATGGTAAGCTGTGGCACACTGTGCCCCCTACCTTTAATTCTGTTATGCCAGATAATGCACCCAAAATCTCTGCAATGTTTAAGATCTCTGGGGCCTTTGGGACTTTAATGAATGTTTTTCTTGTCACCTTGGTGCCATTCAGACAAAGGTTTACAGAAAAGTGGGAAAGGAGGTCTTTAAATCTGAAGAAATTGACAGAAATCTTTGATTTCCAAGGGCTTTGTCTCAGGACAACAGAGCTAAAGTCAGTTCTTCAATTCTAGAGGGATTAGAGCCAGGAAAGCAGAATTAGTTGAATATTTTGAAGGATTTTCCCATCTGTATGACTTTTTAAGATAATTTTCTTCTCTTTTTTGATCTTAGAGTGATCACATACCCAGAGAATAGACAGCCTTCGGCTGGTCTGAGGGAAGAGTTCTCTGAATTGCATCTGTGCTCTCATGCATGCTTCTGATTCTGAGAAACATCAGGGCAGGCTTAAAGAAACTCTGTAAGGGGATACCAAAGCTTCCAGGGAAAATGTAGATCTTTTCCAGCTCTGTTGGATCTGCCTCTTGGAACTTGAGCCAAAACCCAATGTAATTTTACACTCCAGGACTTGTCTGAACCTGCATTCCCCTTGACTGCGGGCCAGCATTTCCCTTCTCTAAAGAAATGAAGGAGAGTTGCTTGCAAAGGGGTTTTAAAGCATGATGGGTCTCTTGCAAGCACAAAACAAGACACAATAACTAAAAAAATTGGTCATGCACTATTCTGTTTTAAACTGTATTTTTCCACTTGCAAAAAAGGAAGGATAGACCCAGATAAAAGGTGAAAACAGTATTTGCTTTTTATTGCATGTCTTCTTCATATGCACTGCTTTAGTTTTTATCCCCTGAGGTACTGAAAAGGAAGGTTGTGAAAATAATTTGAAAGAAATCAAAGAGCACCCAAAATGCTCATAAACAAAACCAGTTATTCTGTATATGTGCAAGCTGATGTATGGCCTAGCTCCTGATCTTGCAGTCTAATGCTCTCCTGTGTTGGAAAATGAAATCTCTGAAAACAAATTACTCAGCACTAGCAAAAGAAGTGGACGACTTGTCCACACCTTCTGCCAAAAGCCCTGTGCCTCACACAATAGCACCCACATAGCTCAGACAGAAGGAGATCACTCCAAGGCATTAAGCACTATTCCCAAAATGCTTCCCCTTCACTTTATTTAAAAACTACAGTCCCCTAGACAGACTCAGAGGTGATAACAGGCAAGAAGGGTGAGGGACAGCTCTCCAATAGAGACATGGAGATATAACAGGGGATGGTCAGAGACACAAATATTTGGACAGAATGTTAGAGTATCCATGTGAGTCATGAAGGACTGAACATGGGGAGAAATGTTTTGAGAACCCTTTTTCTACATGGGCTGCTGCTCCTGAAATGTTCCCTTGTGAGTGCCACCACAGGCAACTGCCCAGAATCTTGGAAGCACTGGACATGCATATGCAGTAAGACCATGTGAAAAAGATTAGTCAAGTACTGAACATAGGCCATGAAAAATAGAGAGACTATCAATAATATATGATGAACAAGATAAGTGACCCGCTGGCTATTCTTGGCTGTAATCTTCTGTTCATTTTGTATCTGTTCAGGGTTATAAGGCTGTAATGTTATTGCTTCTATTTGTCACAGTCCTCACAGACAGGTGAGAGAGGTCACCTGGGAGGATTTCATGCAGCTGCATGAGTCTGATACCCTGCTGATACTCTGGTGTGACAGGTGTGTAGCTCCTGGTCTGCTCTTGTTTCTGTGTTGTTTCCCATTCTGCCATTTGGCTTGGTCTGGCCACCCAGCTCCTCAGCCTAGCCCAGTCTTTGTGGCTTAGCTCTAGGCATGTCGGTGAGTGCAGTGCTGCCTGCTTTATACTGAAAAGGCTGTGCTGACCTCCCTCCTGCTGGCACTGTCAGACCTTGCAGGCCTCAGTGAAAGAAATTCTCTGTAGGTCTACATACAATGCCCTTCGATCTTTAAACCTTACATAGAGGTCTGTCTTGGAGAGATTTCAAGTTTAAATACAACAATTAACTAAACCCATCAGGCAGATAGTAGCTACCCTATCTCTTTTTTTCCTTCTTTCCTTTGTCCTTCTTTCCCTCTGCCATTAGTCACAAAATTTTCTAGCCCAAAAACTGAAAGAAAAGACATCTCATGTGTTTACAGCCTGAGACAGACTTTGTTTTGTCTGACTACATGATTCCTCTTTGATGACCTCACTTTCAGATGAGACAACCTGTGTGAAACTGTCTGTCCCAGCAATGATGCAGTGATAGGGATAGCACAGGCTTTGTGTAGAGCAGGATGTAAAGAGATTTGTGTTAGTGACTGGCTGTGTAATGCATACCACAGGCAAACATCTAAGTATGGATACTCCTCTAAAGGAGTTCCTTGCAATCCTTCTATAACTCACATTTTCTACAAGCTGTTTGTGAAGTGAGAAGAGTTAGCATTAATTCTGCTTGAATGTCAAACCTTTTCCTCAGGGGAAATGTCCCTCTCCTTCCATCTTTCCTGCAGTCCTTCACTATCTGAAGCTGGGGAAGGACTTTCATGCTAAGATTGGGCCCTCAGTTGTGGTTGCTCACTGGTGACTGGCATCTCCTTCCCCAGGGAGGGCTTGTGCATGTCCTCTGCAGAGTGTAGGACAGCCCAGCACAGCCTGTGCACAAAGCTCCTGCTTAAGAGATGGGGTTGTAGCAGAAGGAGCCAGTGATCTCTGGGCGTATTTTAAAGATTATCTCGTGGACTGAGTTTTCTGGTTGTTCTTCCATCCATGTTGGTTATCTTGTTTGTCTGTATTTTGGCTAAGAAGAAAATTGTAATAGATTATCTAGAAGGGTTAGCCCTTCTTCCTTTACAGAAGCTGGTGCAGCATTTCCTCTCCTGGAAGTGCTGCCTTCCACAGGTAGCACAAGTGTGTGTGCTTTTAGAATTTTATCCCAACAAGTCAGCTGTGCCACTGTAGCATTACTTTTGCAAGCAATGACTCAAATACCCACATTTCCAAAAGCAGAGACATGGAAGAAACACTTTATGGGTGGGTGTAACAAGTTGTTGACTTCTTCAGTCCTTCCTGCCTTTTCTAAAATGGTCAAAAGTTATTTTTGGGATTAGGTTTTTTGTTGGTTTTGTTTTCTTGTTTTGTTTGTTTTTTGGGTTTTTTTGGGTTTGTTTTTTTTCCTCCCCAAAAATTACATGATTGTAATTATGAGAGAAAAAATGAGCTGTTAATCAGAAACAAACTATTTGCTCTAGCAGCTCGGATACACCTGGGGCTGTGATTGCCATGTGTGATGCATCCATATTAAACAACATATGGGCAGGCTTTTCTTTTCATGGTTGCCTTTATCATTAAGAATTAGTATGGTTCTTGTACAGATGGCTTCAGCTTAAGCTGAGTCTGGATGACTCAGTTGTCCACTACATCCTCAATTATGTTTGGTGCTGAAAAGGAAGGGTTCTTAGCTTCAATCTGCAAGCAGGATATGCTGAGTACTTTTTGTGCCCTTTCGCTGGACATATAAAATGGAAATGCCAATGATTAATATACTGAAGCAACTTTAAAAAAAAAAAAGTTTTTTAAAGGATACTAGCCACTGTTTTCAGAGGTTAATAGGAAGAAGCACATCAGATTCACTTGGGATTCACAGAGGTAATGTAGTTTATGAAGTTGCTGTAAAGCTCTTTTCTTCCCTTCCTTGAGTGTTCCAAATTCACAGAACATGTCCAAGAACATGTGTCTGTCTACATGAAGTTTCTTCAGGGAATGGTCACGGTATGAAAATAACGCTGTACCTCCCAGTAGCTGTATGTCCTCCTGTATGTTTGCTGTGGCCTTTCAGGCACAAAAATCAGTGCACTTCTGTTGACTTCAGGACCTTGCCAGGTTACTCACCTCTTTTGGCGTCAGCCTGTGCTTGTCTCACATTCTGTTTAGGTCTTGTAGATTAGTACCAGCTGACAACTTAAGAAAACAAATGTTTAAGGCAAACAGCAGCATTACAGAAGCCTCTGAGAGCAAGATAAGGATAAAGTCAGACATCAGTGAGAAGTGTTATTTTCTTGGGCATTTTATGCAGTCATACCCCTAACCTCACCTTCAAAAGCTGCAGCCAGCTTTAAATCATCATGTGATACTTCCCAGTATAAGGATTCCTTTGTTAAATTTCAAGACAGAGAAATCTTGCAGATTGAAAGTATAATATTTAGAATTCAGATTTCTTGCAACAAAAAGCAGATGTAAATTCACCAAAGGGATTAACAGATAATTCTTTCAGTGCAAAGGAAGATAACAGTTGAAAGAAATATGAGTTGAAAGTAAGGGAGGTAATAGGTAAAATTCCCCCAGTCTTAGGTAGTTCAGAAGCTGGTTCATGGACAAAGCTGCTACAATAAAGTTGGCAACTTCCATGGCAGCAAATGTGCAGAAAACTGAAAATAGGAGCAGTCTTAGATACTGAATTTTAATATGCTGCTGTACATATATGAGAGATCTTGGAAATGCATTGTGTCTTCCAGGAATCCTGGTCCCATCATTACCAAATTTGCTGTAAAGTTATTAAAACATTTTCCTTTTAAAAAAAAAAAAATACTTCAGATGCCCATAGGAGTAAAGCTCCAAAGTTCAGTTGGTGAGAGATGTGGGCTAAGAAGCCACAGCACACCAGGGCTGGTGTGCTAGAAACACTAATATACAAGGATGAGCTGACTGCAGGATGGGAACAGGATTCTTTCACAAAATTTTACCTCATTCAAGCCTTTGAAATCCTGTACTTTTAATCAGTTTCATTTTTTCTGTCCTAATGTACACACATATGCACACATCCCCACTCCATTGTCCTTATCTTAAAATACCCTTAAAAATCAATAATCTTCCTTATTCTGAATATGAAAGACTGTAAGCTCTTTAAAGAAATGAGAGATGATATTTAAACAAGGATTTTTACCTGAACCCCCAGCTTTATTTCAGAAGAATGAGTGCTTATAAGCAGCTTTCTATTCTGTTAAGAGACTGACTTCAACACAGAGATTGATTCTGACCTGTGTTAATTTGGTGAGAGCCCTTTCTCCAGCTCATGCTGATGGCATCTTTACCTGGTGGCTTCAGTGATATCTGGGAGATGTCTTCTAAAGAGCATCTTACAGAACAGATGTTATTTAATGTGAGTAAGATCACTGGAAACTGGGTCTGTATCAAGGTTAGAATCTTGACTGAAACCTCCTGAAAATGTTTCATTTTCACAGTCCTTTTCTGTGTCACCATTGATTGTTTTCTGCCAGCTGCCATGCTGCATTTCTCTTTTGTTGTCCATGTTCCTCAGCTGTCCTACCCTCCAGGTTTACCATTCTTTGTATTTGACTCCTTGTCCCAACTGCTTTTCACTTCCAAGGAAATGGTGAGATGTTGAAGAATTTACCTGCTTTCAAGACATTTAGGGAAACCTGAATCACTCTGAAATATCTCAAAAATTTCTCTTTAACTGAGACATTTACTATAATTCTAATATGAGGTATCCTGATCTCTACTGTGGCTACCAGAAATAAACTTTATTGAGTCAGGAGCAGATGAGACACCTATAGCCTGACACAACATTCACAGAAATACAATCAATTTCCACAAGGAAGCCTGATTCCCCAACATTGAAGGCTCATGTTCAAAGAAGCTTAAAACCTTTGTCAACTGCACTTAGATTAAAGGAAAGCAAGTATGTGATGGATGGCTTATTCCCTGATGTGTTCATTTGGGACAGTGCATTTCAAAGGGGCTTCATTCACTGAAAGTTTAGAATTCATCTGCTTATTCCATGGGTCAGAAGGGGGTATGAATATGTTAGCTCAGTTGGATGGCTGTCCTGGGCTAGAACACTTATCCATCCAACCCAAGTACTCTGCTACTAAAACTACCTATGAACAGACTTCTCAGGGAGAATGAGAAACAGCAAACAAACGTGAAACCTCTCCCTGAATCTCTTTCAGGCCTCAAATCTTTCCACTTCAGATACTCCTTGGTTTTCCAATGTAATTGTCATTTTATTTCTCTTCCATGTACCTGTGCACTTTGAACCCATGCTTGATTTTTAGCATCCTTAAGTAGTTTAGCAACACATTCTGCAGTCTACGGTTTACTTTGCGAATAAGTAAATTTTTGTGTTTGTACTGGACCTGGCTGATGCTGTCTTTATTTGATGCTCTCCAGTTCTTGTACCAAAAGACAGCTAACATAAATTCCTATCCATCCATGACAAAATTATTTTGTGTATACCACATCATGCCCTATTATCCCTTTTCCAGAATGCAGTGTTTAGCCTTAGTATGATAATGATTTCATGCCCTTTATTATCCACCCTTGTTGCCTTTTTGCCAAACTTCTCTAAGGCTGAAGCAACAAACCATGGATTTATACAGTCACAAAATAGTTAGATTGTGTTCTGCATTATTTTTCAAAGAATGCCAAAATCTGAGTTTTTCTGTTGGCTGCAGCTCAGATTGAAGTGTTGTTTCAATGGAGCCACTTGCAAGAGCCCCAGGACCTTTTGAGTGGTGAAAACCAGTTTAAAGTCCATAATTTTTTGTGTGAAGTGCATTCTTTCTATGCATCTCACTTCTCTTTCAGCAGTTATTTTATTACACATCCTGTTCCTCAGTCTTGCTCTAAGACTTTGTACAGTCAGCCTGCAGTCTGACTGGTAAAGGTGCTGTCACCAACAAGATTTTTGTTCCTCTATTCAACCATTTCCAAGTTTTCTTATGGATATGTTGAGCAGTAGAGGTAGAGTAGAGGCACAGACCTCTGAAAAATTCCTCTTGATTCTTCCCTCCATTGAAAGTACTGATGATTTTTTTCTCTTTCCTATCCTATAACCACGCAAGACCTTCCCTCTAGGAGCTGCATTTGTTGAAGGTCTTTCTTAAAGCCTTCTGGAATTAAAAATAGGCTGTATTGTTCAGATAACCCTGTCCCATGCATAAGCTTGTTGACATCACTGAAAAGTAGGATTATGACCTTTTATATAAAGCTTCACTGACTCTATCAATATGGATTATTTATGGTACAGTGCTTATGCAGTTGTCTGCCAACCCTTTATAGTTTCTTTTAGTTTGTCCAATATGGACATCAGTCTGATATTTCTATAATTTTCCTCTGGGACCTCTGCATCACATATGTTATCCTCCAGTTCTAAGTACCCAGACTGCTTAAATGAAAGGTTACACAAATCTCCAGAAATTCAGCTATTTCATCCTTGAAATTCTTTAAAACTTGAGTGATTACCATCTGGTCTTGACAATGTGTTACTGTTCTTTGTATCATTTTTTCCCCAAGTCCTTCTGTAGTCACTTCAGTATCAGTTATGATGTAAACTAACCCGAGAGTCTCTCTTTACTCCTGGGTAGTCCAGGGCATACAGCAGCTGAGTGACTGATGCATTTTGGAAAACAGGGACTGTGTTGCTGCTGTTTGTGTTGGGCTGGCCTATGGTTTGGTTATATTGCATCTGGTGTCCCATAATTGCACATGTAAAGGAACTGTGTAGAGGAATGTGGTAGTGTAGTAGTGAGATGGTCACTTGTCATCATTAATTGTCAGGGTGGCTGTGCTTGGAACACTGGCTGCATGAAGCCAGGAGTACCAGCACTGAGGTATCCCACCCAATTACACCCATGAACATCTGGTGCCTTGCTACAAACCCACAGTCACTCCCTGGAAGTAGAGACACTAGTTAGCATTGCAGGGCAGGTTAAGAAGCAGGAGCTACGTGCTGTGTGGTGGTGGGGCCTGAGAAGTGAGCTCAGGCAAAATCTTTCCTTCTTACATCCTAACTGCAGCCCCCAGAGAGCTTGCAGCTTAAAGCACAATGCACAGGAGCAGGGTATCACATACAGCTCTTCATGAGAGCAGTTACAGATGGCTTTCTTTATGCTTAGAAACCAAGAATTTAAGGTAGGGATAACATTTTCTTGGTGTTGTGCTGGCCTCAGTTTAGTTGCATTTGGTCAGTTCAGGGGGTTGAATCTGCACCAGGAGCTTCCACAGCTCCATCTGCCTCCAACCCAGGGGAGCAAGGAGAGGCTGAAGAGAAGGGATACTGTAGAGAAGTGAGGGCTGCCTGTGCTTCCCTGGAGGGCAGAATGGCCTGAATGTCTGTAAATATCTCTGCTTGCCATCTGATTTCTCCCTGGGTCAGTAGAGTCAACCTTCGTGACTTCCAGGTCTCATTTTTTTTTTTCCCCTCTTTGCTTGAGTTGGTTCATACTGCTCCTTTGAGTTTCTTTTTTTGACTGTCTCAACAGTGAAAATATTATAAACCTTTTCCTGTCAGCTTTCAACTCTGTGTTGCTTCTGGCTCCCCAAGTTGCAAAGGCGGAAGGCACTAAAAGCATCAAAAACAAATCCCTGGATATATAATTGTATAATTTATCAAGCTGGGCTCTGAGAGAGCATCTTCTCTCTCCAAACAAGAGCAGAATAGTGTGGACTAAAACTTTTTGGCCAAGGAATAATAGTGGCTACTGATAGATGACTTGCTTAAGTGAGTTTTCATCATCAAGATAAAACATAACACTTAAGGCTTAATAACAGGTGGGGGTTTTTTTCCTTAATAACACATTACACTGAACTGATCTCTTGATGGCCCATTAGTCCCATCAGCCCACAGCTGGTTTCATGTTTTAATGAGAATTGCTTAACAAGTGGGCTGTGCTCTGGATGGTACCAAAGTGTGTTTGCACTGTGGCTTCCCCATATAATTTAAAATAAAAGTCTTGTTTGGAAATATCATTATCTTAAAACCCCCAACCCTCTCCTGTGTACATAGTTAACAGTGGAAGGACTGGTGAAAAACAGTATGAAATTGCAGGAAGATTTATGTAAAGCTTATAGATTAAAAGGCAGAAAGAGAAAGAGAGAATGAGATTTCAGAGAAGTGGAAAAATCATGATGAGAAATGGCATTAAGTTTGTTTAAGGGTCAGACCCATTTCCCTGCCTTCAGCTAGCTGAGAGGTAGATGTGCAGTCTTCAGTGCTGTTTCACTCTTGTCCATGGGAAAAATGTGTTTCCAACTCCCACCTCAAGAGAGAATGAGCTGCCCTGCTAGAGGTGTTTATGTTCTGTGTGGATTGTGGAAGCTAGGTAGATAGCTTGGCTGGCTAAGTTTAGCAGACTTGAACTCCAGACCTGGTCTAGTCTTGAGTGAGGCTTTTAGGGTTCAGCCTTTGTAAAAGCAGCCATGCAATTCAGTATGTGACAGTTTCTGTGTGACATGCCGCTGACTTGAAGGCACTTTTTTCATCTTGAAATTAATGCAAGTCCTTAAGTTATCCTCTGTGAAGAGGTTGCAAAGCTTTATTGTTGGCTTTGGGTTTTTCCTTGATTCCAGCTTTCATGTCTTGCAGTAGCTGGGAGGACACTTGCTAAAATGTTAGCAGTTGTGCTCGCAGACACTCCGAATTCCATCTGGAGAGCTGGATGCTTTTATGGCTCTAAAACTCTCAGTTTAATTTCAGAGTCTAACTTTTCCCATTATATACAAATAATGATACCTGAGTTGTAGGTGTGTTGCAAAGATTAATGGATTAATGCATCAAAAACATTATAGAAAATGTAGGCATGTCTTAGAGAAGTGTTCAGTTGTTTTCTATATTTTTTAATTTTTAAAGATCTGATCACCACATTAATTGAACCAACTTATTTAAGCAATCTTGTAGTGTAATTTGCAATCCCCATATAAATCTCTTTTGAGTTGGATCTCAAAGATTTCTTTGTTTTGCTCTTTTCTTTATTTTGCTCTCTTGATGAGCTATAGCACAGCACATGTTTGGCACACACTCCAGCTTTTCTCAGGAGACTGTGCTGGGAGTGGACTCACAATACTAATAAATAAGTATTTCCAAGCTCTTATTCCCAGATGCTGCTCGCAGATGAACCAACAATTAAATCCTTCCTTTTTCCCTTGTTAGACTAAAATTGGTTCTCAGCATGCCCCAGGTTCAGATCTCTTCTTTTAAACATCGAAATGCCCCTGATGCCCAGGAACAGGTGGGTACCTGTAGGTAGTAAACCTGCAGTTAAAAGAGATCGAATTTCAAGTGTCTCACCCCTCTTTTGCTTACCCTGTCCCCACATCATGCACATCAAAGTTTGGAGGTCTCTTCCCATTGCCTCTCAGCTAAAGCACCTCTTAAACTTCTATAGAAGGAAAAGGCTGAATGGTGCCACAACAAGAGTGGTTTGAAGAAAATGGTACAGGGAAACTGAAAACAAAAATAAATTAAAAACTGTAGATGCAGTAAAAAGGGTGAGAGAGATTTTTTTTTCCTTACAGCCACATTTTTGCCCCCTTTTTTGTCCCAGCAGTTTTTGGACAACAGTTCATTAGCAAAGCAGTCTCCTGGCAGTTATTTCAGTCTGTAGAACTGAGACTGTCACCTGGAGGTATACAAAATTTTGTGGTTGGATTCATACAAATACTTTTTTGGCTCAGAAGTCATTTGTTTTCAGACTTCCTTTGTTCCCATCATAGCTTTCCTAACAGTTGATTTTGAGATGATTTGATGAACACCCAGATTAGATGCAGAGTGTTTAGGTCCCACCATAGGCTGGCATAACTTGTCTTTCAGGGTTTACTCTGAATTCTGTGTTGCACATCCCAAATGCTACATTGTAAACCCATTCAAAGCATCTGAGGCCATGGAAAAAATAATAGGTATTGCTATAAACTATATGCTGGGAAGTCTCTGTTGAAAGGAAGCTGACTTCTCTGTGCTTTAAAATTATGCTTAAAACTTGCTGAAGTCTGTGTTCTAACTACAGTTTAGGTAAAGGTCAGTTCCACAGAGGATCTGTAAACATTTAATCAAAATCCAGTTTTACTTTAAGGCTGTTTGTCATATTTCAAAACTGTCCACTAAATGCAGTTTTAGTATAGATTCCTGGTCTGGATTGCTATCAAGTGCATTTCTAACTCTTTAGAATTGCTTTATTTCAACCGGGAGCCAACTCTTTACTACAGAGCATTGATCAAAATTTCTAAAGTGACTTAGATAGAAAATGGTTTTGAAAAAAAGGTTTATTTAGTAATTGAAAATGCTCACTCAGCAGATCAGAGATCAGCTTCAGCCACTCAGGCTAGAGAGATATATGTTTACAGTCACATACAATTGCTTACCTAATATTACATAAACTGTTGTGCAAAAATCGCTGTTTGTCTTCCAGATTTGCTCATCTCTTTTGCTAAGTCAGTCCATAAAGACAGACCTTTTTTTTTTTTTTTTTTGGTATATTTTAGCAAAGGAAGCCTTCACTTCTTGAAAAATGGAAGAGTAACTTGGAGGTTTCAGTCTTATAGGCTATTAAATTCACAGATGTTTACCCTTATAATTTCTGTCATGAAAAGTGGAGTTGAAGAGTGCATGTACTGATTTCACATAAGTGTGTTGTGGTTGAATTGTAGCTAAATTGCTAAATTAGTTAGGAAGTCTGGAAAAATTGTATTTTCTTCCAGTATTTTACAGTTTTATCTCTACTTTCAATCTGTATCTCAACACAGGTCTTCCTCAATGGTGTTAAAATTTGATGTTTTCTTCCAGGCTTAGAGCTTGGGGTGAGTAAGGGAGCAGCAGTCAGGAAGTGCACAGACAGTCTTTTATCAGGAAAGGTCTTTGAATGTGAGACCTGCCAGGACAGTTCTCCTGTGACTTCTGGATGCTTCCCTTTCCCTGGAGACCAATGGCCCAGGGCTCAGTGTAACTGTGATGGCAGTAGGGACCTTCTAATTGCCTTGGCAAATGTGTGAAATTTAGAATAATATTAATATTGTTACCTTATTCTCCCTTCCATATCCCTTGGAAAGTGTTTCTTTTCATGAGATCAAGTCTAAAAAACAGGTTTTGGTTGTGGCAGTTTGGTATTTAAAGCGGGTGACAAAAATGGAATGCACAGTACAGACAAGCCCAAGGAAATTAAAAGCAGAAGAACATAATCTCTGTGGTAATGAAGAAAATGAAAATGTTTTTCTGAAAAGTAATGCTCTTTCTATGTAATAAATAAAATAGCTTTTTTTCCTTTGCTTTCTGCCTTTCATTATGTAGTTATGAATTATAAAGAGATCTCTGTGGTCCTTCTGGATATTTCTAAGAACATATTCCTTTTGTCTATTAAGAAGAAGATTCTAAGCACACTGTCATCAGATAGATACTTTCATATGGATTAGTGATTAATACTCCTTACTGTAACTGCAATGGCTAGATGCCTACTAATACACTTCCAAATATTCCCAAAGATGGCTTTGAAGACACTATCCAGATTTTCATTCAGAAGGCAATGACCTTACAGTAAAAGAAAACTAAATTGGACTGATGGAAATATATTGTCACTGAGTCTTAGATCCAAGTCACCTACTGGGTTTCTATTTAATTTTGGTTTGCTGGGTAATGAAGGATTGACTTCTAACATTCATTATAGCAAGGCATTACAGTTACGAGTGAAAAAACACTCTCATGCCAAAACCTATTCAGCTCCATAAAACTTTCCAGAAAAATTAACCTTTGGATTGAAATTACTTATGTTTTGTTCTCCTTGTGCTCTGCTCTCCTCACAGAAGAAATTTGTTTTTAAAAAGTATTACCATGCTCTTTGGTGGTGGTGAGAGAAATACATTTAAATACAAATAAACAAATACATACCCGCCCCCCCACCTTCCCCCAAGAGATTACCTTATTGCAGAATGTGAGTCTTTGATCATTATGAAATTACTTACAATTACACAATTATAACTTCAGACTGTCTGGGTTTCATACCCAGGAGCACAGGTCTGTGTTTGGAAAAGTTTCATTAGGTAGAAATATCAGCACAGTCTTGCCAGTTCCACTTGCCTTTTCAAGGCAAAGTGTGAGTCATTCTGCAGAAATATGTTTAGGGTATCTGTGTTTGTGCAGGCAGTGGGACATTTCACGTTCATAAAACACACTGTGTGGCTAACAAAGTGTTTTGTATATGTAAATATGTATCTACTTTCATGTAAAGCTGTACACCAGCAGATACTATTTGTGACTTTGTTTAGAGTTCCATTGGAAAAAGTGGCCCTTGGTATTTATTTTCTTGCTTCTCTTTTCCGTACCATAGTTTATAATAGAAAAAAGAAGAAAGCAACATGACGATGAATTTTCAAGCACAAGTTAAAGATGAAAGTAATCCAGTGGAATGGTGCAGGCAAATAATTTATGAAAGAAAGGGGTTTTATTTCAGTATTATATTCACATTGCAATGGATTTGAAAGAAAATTAATTTAGAATATGAAAATGTAGCATATGAGGAGAAGTAGAGCCATGAAGAAATTAATTGGTCGTTCCATTCCTTGGTTTTGGAAAGTCACAGATGTCACTGTAGGAGCTGTGCCCAGGAAGAAGAGTAGTGTCAATGAAATTATTTGTAGTACCATGAGAAGAGGCTGCTGATGTAGTGGGTGAGTAGGTGAGAGAAGAGTACTTGGAATTTCACTGGAATGCCTTTCTGACAGAGACATTTTGTTTTGAATTGCACAGTATGTCTCTTGCTTAGAGAGACTTTGAGGATTTTTCAAAATCAAATGCAGCAATAAAGCTTGCCAGATTTTTGAGTCTGTTCATACCCCTCCATTCTTCTGCAGCTGGCAATAGCATACCATAATGACAATCACTGAGCTCTAGTTCTGCTCTGATAACTTTATATCAAGTCTCTGTGACTAAATAATCATAGGATTTCCCTTCTATATGATGTGTGCAAGGAAGTTGTGCTTACAGGCTGGACCATACTTGGAAGAAAGGGAAATTGTGTCACCTGCAAAGCTGTTCTATCACTTGGAGGTTAGGCTAAACTCAGAAACAATAAGGATAGCTGATCTCCATATTTTTGGCTGATCCCTTCCATATCTGTTGTAATATTTGGGACTTTAAGAGTTGAAGAGCTCTGTTTGGCTATACAAGTGAAAAGAGGGCAGGTCAGCTGTGGTTTCTCTTCAAATTTTGTTGTGGTTTAATTTCTTCAAATGCTTGAAGAAATGTTCTAGGAACCAAATTGCAGACCAGATAGACTAGGTAGTCAGTAGTAACTGGGGAAAGTAATTTTTAGTAAGTCCTTATGATTTTACAGGGAAAAGAAATGAAAGGATACTGTCATAAGAAACCAGTTCTCAGTAGTGACAGCTGTTACCCAGGAGACAGGTGATAAACCTATAGTAAAGAAAGCAGAAAATAGAAAGAAGAGAGAGAAGGGATTCAGAATTAGCACAATTTAAGGCACACACTGCAAAACCCACCTAAGACACAACAAAACCTAACAAAATGAATCTGTAAATTTTCCTCTGGCCAGTGGCCCTGAATGGAGTTTGAGGCTCATACCTAATCTTTTTAGTCTTCATGTTAGGCATGGCCTCTACCTCAGCTTGACAGAGTCCTGAAATGCACAATGACAAATAAGGGGGTGGTCATGTGATTTGTTAAGGTGTTTCACTGCATCATTGATCCTTAGTGATATAAGAGTTTATATCGCCTCAATACTTTGGGGTTTATAATTTTACAACAGAAATGTAAATCAGAGCCAAACTTCAGTGCTCAATACCATATATATATATATATATATATATATATATATATATATATATATATATATATAATAGGACTACTTTTCCTCCAAAAGCTGCTCTTTCAGTCTGTGTCCCAGAACTTGGAGGACATGGCTGTAAGTCATCAAATCTTGATTTATCTCAAAACTGGCGGTGTCCTAGGTTCTTACAGTCACCAGAAATAACCTCTTACATCTCAAAAAAGATAGCAGAAATGTTAGGATGGGAGATTAAATTCTCTTGTATTTCTTCTGCAATTGAAATTCTTCAGGAAAATAAGTATTTCTCATTTTAATTACCAATATTTGAAATATGGAGAAGTCCACAAAAAAAAAGTATACCTTAGCTGCCATAATCCTCTACCTAATCCTCTACCTCAGCGCAAAGCAGACACTGGTTATCTGTGGTATAAATGGCTGAAAAATGAAGTGAAATTTAACAAAAGTTAAAAAATCCACTTTCAAATCTATCACTCTCTCCAGAGTTTGCTCTTTTCTGCCTTGCTTTAATGAGAGCTTTGCTTAACAATGGGTGATCCTAAAGGAGACCCATGAAAATTTATATTGTGTTATTCCACTTACTATGTCTGAACTCCTTATAAAACCAGTATCTCACACCCCCTATCTTGCTCCAATAGTGCAGAGAATGATGTCAGACTTTTCTTCTTCCAGCTCTGAACTGCCTTGGTTCCCTGAGAATTACTGTTTTCCACCAAACCGTGAAACACTGCTGAGAGCTAACCTGTTTCAGCCAATGTCCCAACATGATCAGTGAGAGCAGCCCACTCTGAAAATGCAGTCCTGGGCTAGCAAATTAGCTCTTACAGATTTTACAAGAATACACTTAGCTTACCTTCTCCCCACATGCCTAAATTTGCACATTTCTCTGTTATGGGATAAAGCAAAGCACCCTCAAGTATCTTCAGCATCCCCTCAAACAATTGTTGATCTCCCGTCATAAATAGCAACACCAATAATGTAGATCTAGATGATTTTTCTTTCCAGGCCTGACCTCTATTTTGTGGAACTTGGAGAGCTGAAACAAGGTTTGTGCTAATAAGAGTAGAAAAGAGTGCTGCACACAATTTGGAGTCTGCTAAGGAGAACTCAGCCAGCTCTGGTTCAGCCAGCTCTGGGAATACATGTCTGGTGCAGGGACAAGGGGGACAGGGCTGCACTGAGCAATGATACAAATGTGACCTGCTGCCAGATTTGTCAGAGAGACTCAGAAAAATAGAAAAGTCACTTTCAGTAAGGAGGTTTATTTTTTTCAGACTTCTCTATTTAAAGCATAAAGATTTTCTATTGGATTTATTATACAGCTGCTGCAGACACATGGTGTCCTATAAAACTTGTGCTTATGGGCATATGCAGTTGTTGATCTCTCCCCACAGTAATTTTTTAACCAGATGTGTGATATCACCCACACTTGAGAAAGAAAAGGGTCTGGGAAGACAATAAAGGAGGAAGACCAGGAACCCTGCTGCAAACACCCCACTGGTGAGTGCAGTGGGATCCCACAGAGCAGAATTCTTGGCCTTACAGCTGTTCCAGCTCCAGGGAGACTTTCAGCCATAACTTGTACCATCCTATAAAGCAATATCAATGAGCCTCAAGACTTCAACATGCAGAAACCATGCTTCTTCTGTTGCAAAATTTAATAACCTACATATTTCCTGCAGGTATTCAAGCACAGAGTAACTCAAGTACTTCCTCTTCTCTTTCTTTCTTTGCAGTAACACCCTCTAGTAGAGTGTGATATGCCTGTCCTGTCATGGGGATTAGAGGAAGGCTGTGCATGCTGCAAGTCCCCACGACCATCATGGGGACTGCTTATGATTCATCCTCTGCAGCTCTGGTTCTGGTGTGAGGGGTGTATGTGGGTACAGCTCTCCCCAAGGGCAGAGCCTCACTGTGAGTGCTTCCTCCAGACCACCAGCTCTGTGTGAGGATAATGCCCTTAACTAGTTTTCCACAAGACTGATCCCAGTGATGTAAGAACTCAGGATTACAAGGGGTCATTTTTTCTCCTCGTTTTCTTACCCACGTGAAATTTCGCTTGACAGAATCCAGGCTACACTGAAGGCAGTGCTCTGAAATGTGCAGCAAGCTATTTTTGCCCTGGCAGTGCTCTCCAGACATAGCAACAGTATTTGAAGACAAAGAGCATGAAGAAGTAAAATATGCCAGATTTGAGTATTTCACCAGGACACTAATAAAACTGGCGGTATTGGCAGGGTATGTGAACTCAAATGGCAAATGTGTGCAGCCTCCTCTTTTTTATAATGAAATCACCTCTTCCTCTTTTCCATGAAACAGGGGGAGAAGTTTTCAGCCTTTTCAAACTACTAACATTTGGATTTACGAGCATATTTATCACCCATATTTTTGTGTGGGGAGGACTGCCATCTCAACTCTTGCCACTGCTAAAATTAACTGCCATCTTAGGCCACATAAGCTGCTTATTCCCAAATGTCAAGTCACTAGGGACTTTTACAGCAAAGAGAAAGTTAATGGGACATTTCTGAGAATAGGCATTAAGTATGGAAAACACTGGAGCAAAGAAATGCATCTTTGAAACTTATCTGATTACCTTAGGCACCAGCCAGAGGATTCTGTGATAGGAAGGTGGTGAAATGCACAGCTGTACAGAGGGAGTTGTGAGATTCAGTCATTTCCTCATCCTGAACACTTTGTATTAACTTCTCTTCCCAGCACAAGGAGAATTTATTCCTTAGCTTGTTCAGCAAAGAGATTCTTGTCTCTGCTGTCCTATCAACCCATCTGCACCAGAACCTTATGGCTGTGGCCATCTCATTCTGTTTCCAGAAAGAAAATTACCTTTTTCTACCTCAAACAAGAATTTAATAAGGGAAATACTGCATGAGACCAGATGTTTTTGTTCCATAAGTAAAGCCTGGGACTAATCAGCCACTGATTTGATTTGATGAGATCAGAATCATGTGAGAAAGAAGGAAAATGTAAGCAGTGCTTAAGATTAGTATTTTATATGTTTTTATATTACAGGCTAACTATAAATGGTAGTCAGCCAAGACTGGCTAGTCATGTGAAAGGAGGTCATTTGCCAAGCCTCACTGCTGTGTGCAAGTTATTTTAAAAGGGACTGTGGAAATCTGGGATCCTTCCTGCATGCACCCAGATCACTGAAATAGATTTGCATGATAGTTCCTCTACTGTGTAATACATATATTGGATTTGAGGTCTGGCACCTCCTTTTCTCCTCTGAACTCCAAAACACACCTGGGCCATTCACCTCTCTCCCTTAGAAAGCTCATCCATCTTTAGAAATAAATAAAACTAGAAATCTCTAACACAAACCCACCCAAAATCTCACTCTCTCTGACGTTTGTAGAATAGATCACAAGTAGATTATCAGTTTCTTGTCATCTCCCCTTGCCTACCCCCTGCCCCCATCCCCAGTTCATCCTAATCAAAGTTAATACATCCCAATACCTATGTTGATGCAGGAATCACTTTGTGTTTCTGAGAAGCATATTTTCTAGGCAACCTTGAAAGCAGAAAGTCTGAGGGGGTCTGCAGAAATGAATACGGATGTACTGGTGAGGCAATTCCCTGGGGAGCAGTGGCAGGTCTCTCTAATTAGGGGAGCTTGACTTGAACGGCAGCTGGCCAACGCAACCCCAATTACTGGAACCACTTAAGGAAACCTCAGGAGACATGATCAGGTTTTCAACAGCAGATGATTTGGGGTAACTGCTGGATATTCAGTGTTGCACACTGGGACTTTTTTGGGTTTGACTGTCATGGCTTAAATGTAAATCTCCTGTTAGTGCAACAAATTTTTTACTCATAAAAATGTAAAGAGGTGAATTCTTCTCAACTTCACTGCTTCAGCTTTTACCTTCTTCGTGTAAAATCCTCTTCCTAAGTGCATCAGATACAGAAAGGTATTGTCTTAATGAACTGACTGCCAAGTCCTTAGCGAAGCTGGCCTTTTTTAAACCACATTTTATAGCAGAGATGGACTGCAATTCCACCCATAAACCCAGTAATGAACTGGACTACAGTGCTGATTTTATGATGTTTCTGTCTGAAAGTGCGCACTCCTGGAAGGTTGCAAGGGAGGCAGAAGCTGTAGAAATTGCAACAGAAATAAACAAAACATGATTTCCAACTCCCTCTCATAAAATCCCTTTTTGCTGCACTCAGAAGGATCTCCTCAGCAGACTTTGTCACCTTTTCCTTCTCTTGGTAAGGAGAGGCCTCTAAAATGTTTGGTCTGTTGCCTCTGTTAAATAGCATGGGCTGAGAAGCAGAAGTGCAAAAAAATAAATCAAGAAATTATCTTTGGTGAGCCAACAAGCTTATTTATTTGCATGACCCATGGTCCCAGGAATCCGGCTCGTGGAAGAGTTTTGTGGTTGTGCTCATAGCATCAGCCCAACATGGGCTGCTCTCAGTGGCAGTGATTACAGAAAGGAAGGCAGCAAATCTTTGGGGAGTTGCCACCTCTCCTGCAGAGTGATGGTGGAGTGCCACAAATGTCATTCATTGCCAGTTGTCCCAAAGTTATTTGCCATGTTTTCTATGCTAGGTAAAGGGAACTGTTTTCTTCTGTCTTCCTTAAAGTAAATTCCTTACTGTATTAATTTATCTTTCCACAGTATAGGTATTTTATTCTTTTTTATATTCTGCCATTTCTAACTGGTATATATTTGCTGTCTAGCTGTCTTAACTAAGGCCCAACCTCCTCATTACTGATCTCAGCAGTGTCTATGACATTATGACAATTTAATGCATACACATTTTCACATGGTTTACTTCTCTTTCTTGTCAGCAATTATGAGCTGTCATTAAAAGTGTGAGAAATGGTTACTGTGTTGTTAGAATTTTAAATGGACAGATAATCTAAAGGGAATAAGGGAAGGGAGGAACATAAAGACTCAGAAAAGCAGTGCAGAAGCGGAGAACTAGGAAAAAGATGAATTAGTGGAATAATATAAAGAACAGGAAAATGTAGTTCCTAGTCTCATAATCTCAGTTTATTCCCTGGTACAGAGGGGCCTGTGACAGTTTTCCAGACACAGTTTAAGCAGCTGTATTTGGGAAAGGGGAAGGAAATGCCCTGCAAAGTCAGCTAGACCATAACATTCTCAAAATCAGCTATGACCATGCCATGTGGATTAACATGGATGTATATTCGTGGTACCTCAGCCATACATATCAGCTTTCCATACAGTAGCTGCTGCACTGCCTCACAATGCCCCATGATGCAAATGTCACTATATTGTAACACATGGTGCATCACTGTTACACATATGGTATTTATAATTCTTGTTTACTTGCTTAGAAAACTAAAAAACTATAAATATAGTGGTAGAATATTGCCTATCACAGCCTGCATCAATATTTCAAAACTGCTGCCCACTCAGTTGATGACACTTCTCTGTTCTACTGAAGCCTGCAAGGGAA
Source organism: Cyanistes caeruleus (assembly GCF_971803275.1). Lineage (NCBI taxonomy): Eukaryota > Metazoa > Chordata > Aves > Passeriformes > Paridae > Cyanistes > Cyanistes caeruleus. The sequence goes on from NC_141701.1 coordinate 113,458,510, forward strand.
GCAGTCCTTCTATCCTGAGATGGGTGGGGAGCATCAGTGTTCAGTAGATTTCTATTTCTCTGCATGGCCTACAGAATCAATATAGTAGATTAATTTAGTCCAAACCTAATTTTCAGGCAGCTCCATTTACTTTAGGTAAAATGAATGCTCTCCTCTGAAAGTGTGAAATAGAGCATGAAGAACTGAGCAAGCACCAGGAAGGACTTCCCAGACCTAGCAGCAGGCTCAGGATGCAGCTAGTGTGTCCAGGCTCTGGCATGGCCAGTCAGAAGAGAGATTATTCATGGATGTGGCAGAGGGTCTGCTGAGTACCGCGTCCAGCAAGGAAGGAATGGGACTGAAGTGGATGGATACCATCATGGCAGTAGCATCTTCCAGCAGAGGATTTATGGTAATGTCTCTAATTGTTTTTAATGTGAGGGGGAAATCTTTCTGGTAAATAAGTTTCTAAATAGATTGCTTGATTCTGGCTGTTATCAGAATTTGTTTGCCATAGTAAGCAAATTCTGCATCATCAGACAAAAGACAGGGGAAAAGAAATTCCACTGAAGAAAGCTGAGAAGAGTTGAGCAATTAAGGCCTGTCCTCTCTGTCACATAGTTATGCCTCCTTAAGCCTCTTTTTTCCACCAATGAGTTGACTATTCTTTGCTACAGAAGCTTGTCCACTGAGACCATTCTCTGGGTTCTCATGGGATTTTGTGGAGAACAGGAAGAAACACATAGTCCTACGCATCTGGCATAGTAGAGAAGGTAATGAAAATGTCTGGTGTGATGTAAAAAGAGATTCTAATAGGATGGTGGGATTTCTTTTTCTTCTTGTAGTGCCCAGACCATTTCCATGTTATCAGATGGGGGAACCGTTACAACCATAACTATAAATAGACATGAGATTCCTAACATTCAAATGTATTGGTCTAAAAATGCCACATTCTAGGGCTGAGCCTAGGCATGATTTTGTTTCTGCTAGGGAATATGCATTGAACATCCTGACATCCAAGGATATCAGGGAGAGACTCAACAACAGCTCTTTAGAGAGTTGAGTAGAGGATTAAAAGGAAATTAGGAAAGATAATACTGATGTGTCTTGAGAATACTCCAGGCAATTATGAGCATGAGCATGTCAAAGCAAATTCCGTGCTCTCCCCCTCCAAGGAATACATCGTAAAAGCAGACATTCATCTTTATATTTGTCTAGTATATAAGTGAAGGTGGAAAAAGCTACATAATTGTGGAAAAAACTGGTAATACAGTTAGATATCATCTAAAAAGAGGAAAAGGAGGTGTTCTCTGATCCCAAGATGTATTGCATACCTTCACATAAGCAGATTGGTACCAGAGGTAAGTCATAAATACCATTGCTAAGTAAGTGTGAAATGGAGTCATGGGATATTACCAGTCTATGACATTCTTGGATAAAAAATATAAGGAAATCAAAACAGAAAAATGAGAAAGGAGGCAAAGAAATTCTTATTTTTGCTTTCACACCAGGTTGAATCAGCCTACCATGTAATTCTGTATCAGAAGGAAACTCTATAAGCTAGCAGCCTCCTCCATCTTTCATAATCATCTGATCAAATAAGGCACTGCCTAATAGCAAGAAGATTGCAAGAAATTTTAATAACATCAGGTTATTGAAGCAGTGAAATACAGGAACATGACAGACCTCTCCTTGCAGGATGTTCAATTACTTTTATGTTATTGCTGACTCATGAAGGGAGGTCCTGGACTTATCTTTCAGAAGTAAAATCACAGAGCCAGATCCCAACAGATATTGAGCTGCCACAGTATGTCACCAGGACAGCCCTTTCTTTTAATCTTTAATTTTTGTAGTATTTGCTAGGTGTCTTCCTCAAGCTTTTTTTTTTCCAGAGAACTCTGAAGAGTGGCCTTTTAGCTTTTGTTATGGTTTGCCAGTTTTCCATAACAAGCTGCAAGAAGCAATACCTGGCCCAGCAGGCCAGAACAGAGACACTGCCTCAGCAGATGAGGATGGATCTTGAGGCTGAAAGTATAAATGTTTAGCACAGACCTGGGTTTTCTTTAGCAATCAAGAGAGGTGGAATAAGTTCCTGTGTCTGCTACAGTCCTTCAGAACAAGTAGGTGGAAGTATTCAGGTAAAGCATGTCCAGGCTGATGCTAAATGGGTTGAAGTAACTGTGTCTAAAAAGCCAATGATTAAAAGTCTGAAATATTATGTACCAGGAAATGGTGGAGATCTGTCTAGACCTTGATTGTGGTGTGTGAAAGTGCAATCCATCTTTCAGGCTGGGCAGCTGGTTGACTGATTCTTGGATCAAAGGAGTCTGGATTGTGTAAACAAATATCTTCCTTATTTATATGCTGTTCATATGCTTTGAACAGAACATGGCCATTTCTTAATTTTTCAGCTAAGGATTTTAAATGGCAATATGAAAACTTTTGACACTTCTGGCCTCTCCTGCCGGTCCTATAGATTTTTATTTATTAGTTGTTACGGCCTGTCTCTGAGGCAGGGTAACTCAGGTTCTTGTTAATAGATCCCTTGTGGTGGATTAGAGTGAAAAGACAGTGAATGGCCTGTGTACATATGAGCCAGGTTTATTTTAAAGCAATTAGGTTGCAGCAGGAACCAGAGACCTCCTCTACAGAAGGATTTACTCTGTTTGAAGCAACACTGTGGAAATGAGTTGGGGGGCACTTTGGGGGTCTTTAACCCCTCCTAATGAGACAACTGCTGCTTGGCTCTGCTCTTCCTTTTGCCATTAGTACCTTAGTGTGAGGGAGAAAACCTTCTGGCTTCCATGTGAGCACCCAGTACCTCCCATGGTGGGGAGTTTTACACTGTCAGATGCAGTTGTGCCTTTCTGGGAGGGAGGAAATCGACCTGATAAAAAGCATTACCCCACCTCCAAAAGATCTGCTGCTTACTTGCCTTTTCCCTTATCTGGCAGGAAAACACTTTAAGGTATCAGTCCTGGGTTATCAGGGAGAAATTTATCGCAAGGCTCAACCAGTTCATGTAAACAAAGTTCAGTCTATCACATCACTTCAGTGTGATTTAGCATTCAGGGCATACTCAATTGGAAAATCTAAGTATATTGTTTTTTCATTCCAACAAAACACTTGGACAGGAGGTAGTGGTAGCAGGTTATTTCGCATTCATATGCCTTTTCTCACTCTCTAAGTAAATGAACAGCTACCACTATATATCAGTGAGTAATTTGGGCTGAACTGTAGGCTTTCAAAGAAGTGAAGTTGGAGTGCAGTTCATTAGCACTGAAATCCTAGTGACTCGGAGAACCCTGAAACCTAATAGCACCAAAATTTTAGCTAGCAGATATAAAAAATATTCAATTTTTCAAAGCCAGCCAAGTCTGCTGGTGAGCTAAAGCTGTGTAATAGTTTACAGGAAGAGTTTGGACTAAGGAGCCCATGTTTTTCTACTTGTCCAGTGTCCTGGTTTATGACTCTGTCATGTTTTGCATGTATTTTTTTATTCCTGTCCTTCGGCCATGCTTCTTTCCATCTGTCTTTTTCTGTGGCCTCTCTCATCTCTATTTATGTCATAGTCAACCCAGTCCTGCAAATACAGGAAGGAAAATATCATTGTTCATTAACAGTCAGGTAAGCTCTAACACATGTCAGACCAGGTGCTGATTGGCTCCATCCCCAGTTCTTCCCCTATAGCTTCAGCTTGATTTTCACAATAAAGAGAAAAGTGAAGTTGTCTGTCTTTGCACCCCAGGTATTTTCATTTGGGGAGAAAAAAGATGTTATCAAGAGCCAGCCAAGTGCATACAAAATATTCCATAGGAGCATGCATGTTTTCACGTGCAAAGGAAGGCATAGATCTGTGTAAAAAATGACAAAAACCAGCCAAAAAAAAAACCAAACCTGCAGTTTTAAGACATGTTTTAAAGTAATGATAATGTAAGAAATCAAAAGGGGATTGATATCAAGAACCAAGTCACACAAGGCTCGTATTTTAAACAGTCTTCTATATGCCATCTCACAATGTCAGAAGCTTAATTAGGTTTGGCTTTAAATTCTTCCAGCCTAAAAAAATAAGTAAGTGATGGAATTGAACCAGCGTGCCAGTGATTTAGAAGTAGCTCGTACACAGTCAAGGGCAAGGAGCTCACTCTTAAATTCAGTACCAGATCAGAGGGCTTACATTGTTTTGAAGCCCAAGGAAAGGAACAAAATCATCCCTGTTTTTATGAGAACTCTATTCTATGAATTTATCTAATTACCTTCTCATATGGTCTCAGAATGCATCAAAATTTGTTCAGTGAGTTCTTATCACTCGCATGAGCTGCCTCAGAATTGCTGTATAAAGGATACTGCCTGCTTACCAGTAAAAACTGTGACTCCTCAAGGGAAAGTAAAATCTACTCCTTGTAAGATACTAGGTAAAATATTGCCTCCAATGAAGTCTGTAGGAAAATGCCTGATTCCTTTAGTGCAAACAAGATTTCATCCATGTGTGTTTCTTGTTATCATGGGAACCTTCCAAGAAATAATGGAAACTAATGAAATTTTTGTGTCAGAGAATTCTCTTCATAAAAATTCTCTTCTTAAAATTTAATGCTGAGGCTACTTCCAACTTTTGTGCTTGAGCAAAAATATAAATTAAAGATATAATCAGGTGTGAATAGGCCTTGATCTGACATCTCTGCAAAAGGCTGAAAAACAGTGTGACATTTACATTTTTACTGTGTTCTAAATCCCAAACTAAATGAATGTATTTGGACACCTTATAGCTATAGCTGCAATGGCTTTTCTGGAACAGAAATATTGCTGGGACATTGCTCTTTTTATCTTTTTAGTTTCCACTCATTAACACCAAAATATAGGCAAGAAAAGAGCTGATTATGGCAAGCCAACATGTCTGGATGCTGGCAAATATTGACTTCTGAAGATCAGTTTCTCCCCATATCAGCATAGGTGCTTATCATATCAATTCAGTACTTAGAGCTAATGAGATTCAATTATTTTCCTCACCTAAGTCTGCCTTAAAATGCTAATTGATCACTGGATGCAAGATTCAAACCCTAACAGTGATGGAATGGGGAATACAGAGATGTCTGAGAAACATGCTGGAAGATGGAGGGCTAAAGGGGTTTGTAATTTTGACTTAAAATATCATGGTCACCAGAGGTTGGTGGGCCTTTCTGTGTACAGAACGCAGCATAGCAAGTGTGCATTGTACAGCTGATTGTGACTCTGTTCCTCAGAGACTGTTAGCCCAGCCTGTGGGTGTTCTGTTTTGGCAAAACTGTAGAAGATGAATTTTTGAAATTGTATTTTGAAAGATGCAGTCAGTTCTCCATCAGTTCGGATGCATTATAGAGCTGCTTTTCACCAAGTGCTTCTTCCTCCAGCACTTAACTTCCAAGGTTGCCTGATCATGCATTGACTTATGCTTCTGGACCCCTTTATTTTAAAAGCAAGCTTTCTTACGCAACTTCTGTACTTTATCTGTAAATGTGTGAGCTGCTATTTTTAACATGGCTGTTCCAGATTACTTTTGCTGCTCATTGGCAAACCTGTCTCATTATTTGTCAATTCCAAACATTAAATTTTCAACACTAGTGCTAGCAGAACATATATTCAATCATTGCAGTTTTATTGTGTTTCCTTAGTTGTATGAGAGAAGTTTCCCTTAGATTTGATCTCTCAGTTTAATTTTTTAAAAGCTTGACTAGATATTTTATTTCGATTTCACTTCTTTCCCTGAGTTAATTAACAGTATTCTCTTTGCTACGTCCAGTGAAGCTGATAAGAATGCCTACATCCTGATTCAACTGAGGATATAAAAGGAACCTCTTGGTGTCTAATTATAGCAAGTAAGAAAGAGGGCTGAGGCCAGAACTGATTTATGGACTGGTGCATCATGTACTCCACCAACTGTAATTCACTGGTTTTCTAAATGGCAGCCTATGGAGGTAAAAAAAAAATCTATGGTACTTTTCCATGTCTTCTTTTCATTCCAACAAAATTCTTAGCCAGGAGATAGAAGGTTATTTTTCATTAATATGCCTTTTCTCATTTTAAAGAAAAAGGGAAGCTTCTGAGAGCAGTATAAGGGTAATCCTCATTAAGATATTATTAACAAGGCATATTATTAGAACTGTTAAAGCCATTGCCCTTGATTATAAATGAGTAAATTGGTTAATGAGAACAGTAGTTAATTGAGGGTATTATTACCAAATAGGGAAATCATATGAAAGTGCATCACAGTGATTCTTCTACACAATTAAACATCTATGAGAAAAGAGATTAAGGAGGAGAGTATCAGAAAGTAGCAGTCATAAAGCAGAAGTATGTTTTTAAAAGTATATTGCAAAAGTCTATTAAAACTGAATAAAAGTCAGTGGTACATATTTAGTCTGCTGAAACTCATCTGAAGCTGCTTTTTGCAAGACAGAAAATCTCAAACTCCATCAGTGTGCTGAAAGGTTGTGTAATCATAGGGCCATCTGGTAGGGATAAGATTTGCCACCCTGCATCTGCCTTAAGATCCAGGCATCACATCTGTCCTTCCTCAAGCTTCTCCTTTCACGTGTTTTAGGTACTGTAGCAACCAAGATTGTTTTGAGCAGGCTTTGGCTGTAAGGGTTAGATTTTACCTTTTGAAGTCTTAATTGCACTTCTTTTTCTGGTTAGCTCTGACGGAAATTACATGCCGTAATTACTTCTGCCAGTAATCTGTTGTGAGGGAAAGCAGTGTATGTATGTGTTTTATCCAGGGACCTCAGGCAGAGCTACCTAGAACTGTTTGACCAGGACGTTGTCCAAACAACTCCTGGATTGTTCCAAGGATGGAGAATCCATAACCTCCCAGGACAAGACGTTGCAGTGCTTCATCACTCTCAGTGATGTAAAAACAGAAAAAAGTGATTCCGTATGTCTTGATGGAACCTCCTGTGTTTTTGTCTGTGCCTGTCACCTCCTGTCCTGTCACTGGGCACCACTGAGAAAACCTGTCTCCCTCTTTTTATTCATTCTCCCTTCAAATATTTGTACACATTAATGAGATACTCTTTGCTCCTCTCCTGAGCCTTCTCTTCTCTAGGTCAAACAGCCTTCCAGCCCTAACCATTCTGTGATTCTGTGATTTCTTTTAGGCAGCTAAAATTCACCCTGGTTGGAAACCTAGTAATCATACCTTGCTTTGGAGGAGAAAAATTTCTGTGGGGAAGGAAATTGCTTTATCGATTCTACCTTGAAACCACAGATACAGAGATGAGCATCCACAGCACCCAGAGGCCAGTGCCAGGCCCAGCTCAAGAGCAGGCAGAGTCATCTTGGAAGACCTGGAAGAAATATTAATGCTGCCCTTGAGAATGGCTTGCTTTGTCAAGTAAATCCTGTGGACAAGATACTTTTTCCTCTTGGAGTGTACCAAGGGCTATTCTCTGTGGCTGCATAGGTACAGTCCAGCAAATGACACAAGTAAGCACTGATGCTGTATCTTTGCTGTCATCTCCAGTCATGCTGTGTATTTGTAAGCTTGATCCACAAGGAAACCAGTTCAGCTGAGGGCTGTTAAAAGCAGTATGACAGACTTTTGTCTTTCGAGTTCCTTGCAGCTCCTTAGGTGCAATGAGACTTTTTGCCATTGCCCTTGGCTCTAAGGGGATGCAGGGGGCTGCTGGGCCAGTTTTTCAGCCAGGTGCCCTCAGCTTGTGTGCAGGGAGGGCTAACCCTGGTGATGGAGGGATAGGAGAATACAGCACTGGCAACACACTTCCCACGTTGTATTAGTGTCCATCTAAAGCAAGAAAGATACACAATTCAAGGCCTTTCAGAGCCACATTGCCTTGTTATCAGTTCGTGGAACATTTAAGGTGTATGTACACACTAGAAGTACTAGGTATGACTCAGAGTTGGCCACTTGAGAGCACTGCTAAAATTACTAATTTTCTGTGGGGTGAACAGCCTGGGGCACAGGCTGTCATTTATAGTGGCATGTGCAATGGACTGCTTAGTTTCCAGATGAAATTGTAACACAAACACAGATGGAGTGATAATGTCCCACCCACTCTAATTCTTCTTTAAATTCCTAATTAAGTATTTTCTTTTCCAGCTTTCCCCTTTATGAACAACAACAAAAAAATTGTTCTCTGGAGTGTTGTTGGGGAGGGAGGATCTGTATGTCTTCCAAGTGGCACTGGAGGAGTGGGTAAGTTTTTGCCGTACATTGGCAAACCTTACACTCAACCTATGAAGGACTGAGTTTTTCTTCAACTTGAGACCTGCTTTGGAAACCTGAAGGCGTGGAGGCATAGCAGGAGTGGGTGAAGAGGGAAGGGTATTAGATCTATACTGAACAGTGTTTTCCATTCAGCTGGAGAAAGTAAAACTACAGCATGCTGCCAATTTCTTGTCATTTGTTTGATGCTGGTGGCATACTGTGGAGCACCAAGCTGAGCATCCCATAGATCGCCTGCATAAAATATGTGTGGGAAGTTGGTGATACATGTCTTGTAACAAAACAACACATAAGAGCTGTGCATCATTGAAGTCTTTTTCTATTTCTTCATTTTTAGTGTTACCCTGAAGAAGAGTTTGAGTTTGTCATCCTAAAGCTGCAAAACAATTCGGTTCTTATGTGAGATAGTAAAAACATCCTGCCAAAAACACAATGTGGTGGAAAAATTAAATATCAGATCATAGCTCTGTGAAAAGAGTTATGTGGATTATCAACATATAAACTCCTAGGAATACTGTTTAGCTGGGACAGCTCTTCTTTTCTCTGATCTCATGTCTCAGAGATTGTTCTGGTGATAAGTGTTTCATTTCATACCTCACTTTAAAAAAGCAGTCAATCAGTATTAGCTCTTCCATTTTCCCACACTGCCATGAGTTAATGGAATGTTCTTTGACTTACTTGATGTAAGAACACAAATCCTAGACCTTCTGCTCTCCTACTAATCTCTCAGGGTCATCACAAGAGCTGGTCATGGCTATGCTGTGCTAAACCGAAGGCCCAGGAGCGCATCTACATTTCCTTCTAATCCTTCATAACCATTTCCTTTTAAGCTTAAACAGCTCTCAGCTTTCCAACAGTTGTTTAGCCTTTTGTTCCTCAGTTGCTTTAGCTGTGTCTAGGCTATTTTAAGGAGAGAGAATGAATTTATCTTTAGGCCTCTAGTCTACTGAGGGGAGGTTAATATACCAACATAAAGCAAATACCTGACAGTTTTGGCCAGGCACATCCATGGCCTTTTCCCACTGCAGTGTTTAAATGCCTCACAACTACCTGTGAATTTATTCTTACAGTGCAACAGTCAGCATCATAAGTCATTGTTGCTAAACTCCCCCCCTGTAAAAACATGCAAAAATATTAAATTTTCCCAGATCATGTCCCTTAAGTTTACAATCAGAGAGGTTTTCTCAAGTCTGAGTCACCAGCCAATACTTTAATATGACACCTTTCTCCCAGTTCTCCCAGTGGTTTGTCTGGTGGGGCTCTCCTTTTTCCCAAACAGGGTATGCACACTGAAAGGCTTGGCATGACTCTTCTATGCTGAGTCCTCTCTGAAACTTATCTTGGAGATATAAACTTAAGGCTTTTTCTGGATGTTTTGAGCATCTTCAAACAACCAGCACCCAAGCTGTGCACACAGGGAAGCCCATCCCAGATTTCCTGAGATGTGAAATAGGATCTTGATTCCGGAGCTTCTAGAAATAGACAGCATGTTAGCCAAAGAAATATTCTGCATAAAATTCACTCTCAAGTTACATCAGGAACAAGACAGACAAAATCAAACTTCTTCCCAAGGTAAATTACAGATATTAGCTAAAAGCTAGCTACAGGCTCACATAATTGAAACTATTATGCTAATTGTAACAAAGCCTGGACTCCAGCCAGGATACAAAGTCATGTTGCAACACGAGTAGATGATCTCCCGGCATTAATGAGTACAGAGTGATCTCTTTCCTTAGAGCCCCTGTTGATATCTTATCTGTGTCACCATGAGATGCTGCTCTCTCACTCAGGGGTGCTAAAATGTGCTCTTGTAATGACAGCTTGTTATGGGTGGGAGCTGCTCAATGAGTTGCAGCAGGAAATTACCCCTCCATCTGTAGACTGCTTTTAGAACCATTTCTTTGTTTTCCTTGAAAGGTAGCAATGGGCCACTTTGATTTGGTGAGCCGGTACAGACCATGAGCCAGTGATATGCAGGAATACAACCATGAAGGTGTCCCAAGGCTTGCATAAGGTCAGTTTGTGAAGAAAGACCAAAAAGTTAAAAGGACCCTGAAATAGACAGGGAAAATCTGGTATCATCTGCGCTGAGCTGGCCAGCATGGCAATCCTTTGTTGGAGGTAGAATCTCATGGGGTATAATCAGTGAATAATGTTTTATAACATCTCAATTTGTCCCAAAGTCTCCACTCCATCTTGATGAATGGTGATCTATCTGCAATTAATCACTTCTCAAATGGCAATTTGGCATCCTGGAGCACTGACCCTTTGGCAAGTAAATCCTAGTAGTATAGATCACCACTTGGCGCATCCTCAGTGCCAAGACTCCCATGGCACCTTCAGCTAGAGCTTCACTCACAGCAAGGAACTCCAGATGAAATCAGGATGTGGGTTCATGGCTACCCAAAGACTCAAATCTGCTTGACTGGGCTCTTCTGATACTTTGACTAACTGAATACATTTCCTCTTCTTGACCTATATTTGCTGATGTCGCTTCTCTCAGCTGAAGTAGGAGTGCTAAGATGTAGAGTGTTCAAACTCCACATGTACTTTAGTGTGTAAATAAATTGTTTTTCCAGGTGCCTCTGCGGATGGATTAAACTTGGCAGTGCTACAAATAACACATTCTCTACTGGACAGTGTGTTCACAGAGAAGGAGAGTGGATGACAAGATCTGTAAGGAGAAGAGAGCAGCTCTGAGGCAGGTATGTGTGTACAGAATATGCCTTGGTGTTCTGTGTACTCCAATACCATAAAAAAATGGCATATGTAGCTAAGATATCAGTGGTGCTTTTCCACTGGGATTGCTGCCATGCTCTGCCCTCATCTCACTGACCAGTGCCCTGCCTGGGCAGCTGCAGAAGCCCTTCCCTCAAGGGAAGAATGGAAATTCTATTGCAAATGAACCTGTGAGTTCAGAGATTTGGTCTAAAATTTGTTAATGTTTTTGGCTAAAAGTTCATAATCCCATAATAATAATATTATTATTAATAATATTATTAATAATAACATTATTAATAGTATATAATAATATATAATAATATATTATAATATGATAATAAATTTAATAATATATAATATATAGTATTATAATATAATCACGGGGGTTTAGTTCTAAAAAATTTAGATAAATTAATATACTTAATAATTAATTAATCATTAGTAATTTATTAATTATTAATTATTTAATTATGTTTTATTTGTTTTACTGGAGATCTGGCCCTCTAAACCAAAGTCATGCCTGATGGTATCTCTTGCCTTAAGATGGTAAACTTTTCCCATTCAAAACAATAAGAATTGTAAACACAGCTCTGTTCCAAATCATGGTCAATTATAAGATGGCAGAAGGCAGTATTTTTCAATAAAATACCCACGGCTAGAATGAAATTATATATACATATATATTTAAAAGTCTTCAAGTTACAGAAAGAAATAAAGAAAAAACCAATGAAATTGAAAAAAAAAGGCCCCTCCTCTGAAGTGTGTTAGAGGAATGCTTAAGCACAGCACATAGCCCTGTATACTGCTCAGAAAGCTGGTGGAGGAAATCATGGGGTCTTAGGAGTATCAGGAAGTATTGTGTTAGTATATTAGAATTCCATGCAATTTGAACTATGGAACACACATCCATTCTAGATTAGTTTATGTGGTTTTGTTTCCCATTTTAGTCTCACTTTCAATTTCCTTTGTTGATGAAGTAATCACCAGTATGTCTCAGGGAAAATCCAAAGATGAGCTAGTGCTCTGTCATGACTGTTTTATTTGTAAGTTAGTTAGTTTAACCCAGGATGAAAACTGTGAGGTAGTTGTATGTCTGAGATGGCCATCCATTCCTAATGATTTCTCTAAGATGAATTGCTGAAATACACATATTCAGGTAATTCCATGCTGGCACCACCCTCAGCTAAAAAACACCCATTTACGTAGCGACAATTTTTTAGAGATGCAAAATTGTTCTAAATTTGCTCCTACAGTAAGCAACAATACTGCTTAGCATGAGGTGTGTCCACAGGAGCTCTGTAACATTTCCCATTAACAAGTGTCTGCTCACTCCAGCAGAGCAGCTATTTGATGCTGAGGCTGCTATGACAGCTACTTGAACATATAAATAGAATCATGCTTCACAAATGTGACAGTATCACATGGCTGAATGCATGGAAGTGCTGAAGTGGGAAAAATTTCTCTTACCCCATAATTATGTGAGTGTTAGTATTACATTTAGTGAAGTGGTAGGCCTGGTTAGACCCAAGAATGAAGCATTTTTGACAAGCTTTGACAAACTATAGCTGTGATAAAATGATTAAATTCAGGTTTGATGTAGATGGGTATCAGCACTCTATCTGTGCACATAGCCAATGCGTTTTGTCTTCAGCTCCATGGCTAATCCATTAAGTATCCTGGTGATGTCTGAGTAGATGTGGTGATGGACTGGCTTGAGACAATAAGGCAGTAAACCCTGTGTGGTTTCATGATGGACTAGCAACTGTCTAGGTGGAAATTTCAGACAATTGCCTGTTGTGCCTAGACTGCTTAGGCACTATTTGTGTGCTTCAATGTGCTGGTGAAGTCCCTCCGGGGTGGAGGAATCCTGGGCAGTCCCAATGACACTGTGAGTTCCATTGACTGGTGAGGCAACTGGCCAAATGCCACATGGATAAATTCAAATATTCTGCAAAATGCAGGTGTAGAAATGTCTTTGGAAATGTTCTAGACATAACTAGTCAGCAAGATTTAACTACCTAAGCAGCCCAAACTAATTAAGGGCAGGGTCAGAAGCAGCAGGAGGTTGGGTTAGATGATCTTCATAGGTCCCTTCCAACCTAAATAATTCTCTAGTTCTGAGGTTATAGATAGGACACTGTACATAGTAAGAAAACTAGAAGCTCTGTGCATAGTTTTATGATAATAAATATCAACAGATCACTGATGTACTGTAGTCATCATGTAGGACTACAGACCAGCTGGACTGTAAGAAATCATCAGAGCAGATTGTGGTATCCCATCTTGATCCTGTAGAAGCTGCTCTTGCAATGCTCTTGCTCCTGCAATGGAGGCTCCTACACAGACAGCAACTGACCATCCTGTTTGAGAGATTTGATTCCCCACATGACCAATAATGTTTATGAAAAATATCTCAGTGAGTAGATGGGATGTTGTGGGTTCTGAGTTCTCAGAACCAATTCAAGGTTCTCAATCTGTGATTAGGAAAAATTGGGCAAGAATTGCTCAGTTCTAAGTGGTTTTCTGGAGGGTTGTTTCCTTTCCCACCAACATGGCATGTTTAATGTAGTCTTTGCAAAGAACAACACTTGTGGATTTTCTTTGAGATACGATGGAAAAAATGTCAGTCAAAGAAACACAATGAAAACCCCAACCAAAACTCAGTGGTAAATTTTGTGAATTTGTGACACTTGTTGTATAGCAATAGAAAAGATTACATTCAATTGGCAATTTACATTCTCATAATCTGTTCCAGTGCCAGCCAAAGTCAATGACAGCCTCCACTGACTTCAAGGGGTTTTAGATGCGGTTCCAATTTTTGGATGTGATGACATAAAGGTAAAATATTAATGCTTTATTTTTATTTTTATTTTTATTTTTTGTAAAAATGATGGGTGCAAGACAGTAGAGCAGATTACTATGTAGCCAATGACTCTTTCACTGGATGGAGCTTTTCTTTCTGTGAAGCTGAATATGTAGTCAGGAGAGGAAGAGCAGGAATTGTTCCTTTCAAGCAGGTGTTATGATTGCTTTCTCCCTTTTCATAGGATTTATTTTTTTACCTGATTCTGAAGGTTTAGAACTCTAATTTTAATTGACTGAGATTTACATTCACTGACAATTTGACCAGAGGTTTTGGACCTTTCTGATAATCAATAAAACAGAGTATATTGACAAGACCTGCAACACTCTTCATTAATTGCAAGCTGCTTTTCCTGATTTACAATGCACAGCAGGCAATTGGTTGTACCAACTCTCCAGGGCCCTGAACTTCTTATTCTACCACTTAAAACCACCTGGAACACAACATCAATGATTCACTTGCTTCCAGCCTGCAGGTTCCTGGCCTGATACACAACCCCCTGTTGCTGATAGTCTTAGTTACACGTGTGACAACAGGACTCCTGCCTCTTCAGAAAACACTCATGGCATTAAAGAAAAATAATGTGCTGTATATGATTTATCTGCAGTGTCATTTCTTCCTCAGCAGTCATTTTGCTATGGCTTTGTGTTTAGTTTTTACAGGTCCTAATCAATGCACCAAATCTGTAATCACCAAAGAGCAGGTCTGGATGTATAGATTCGTATGACTGTCCTAAGCCAAGATCACATTCTCACCTACCAAGTACTCGCTGGACTAAAGGAGATCATATAAATGCTCCATAATTGTGCAACATCCTTTGGCAACTGTTTCAATTTGTCAGGTATGTGATACACAATGAACCATTTCCTTTGTTGTTTGTTCTGAATCTGGCTCCCACCAACTCCATTTGCAATTCTTGTGGTAGACAACACTGCTCACAGTTGCTTTCTAATTACCAATCTCATACCAATCATAATTTTTCTGGATAATTTTCCCCAACTCAGAAGTCATAGCCTGCTCAATTGCTTTTTTTTATAGAAGGTATTTTCCATTTCAGATTATCCTTCAAGCTTTTCTTGGCACCTCTTCTAATTCTAATATAAATTTTCTGGCACAGGCAGATGTAAACTGCATCTTTTTCAAATTGTAGGTAAGCCACGGATCCATACAGTGTTACAGTAACATTGCCTATTGCACTCTCAATTTTTCTTACTAATGCCTGCAGTTTTAACTTTTATTTATCCCTGAGTGCTACTGAACAATACACTGATGTATTCATGGAACAATTGTGCTTCTGAATATTAACACTGGGCTCAGAGCCCATCATTTAAGATGTGATATTAGAAGTACTTTTGTCCAGGGCTCATCCCTTTATGTTTATCTATACTGAAAGCTATCAACTGCTGTGATCTACACAGGCACTCAGTCTTGTAAGCTGCTCAGTCCTTCACAGAAAGTTCATTTATCAGTGTTGTAACCAGAACAGGCTCCTGCACACATCCCTCTGGTTTCTGCCCACCATCACATTTGTTGACTCCTCTTCTCTTATTTTTTAATGTTTACTAGAAATGCTCAGGAAATTAAATGTGAGGAAGTCTACTGAAGCTGCTTTAGAAGGACAGATACAGCACACCAGCCAGTTCACTCTGTTCAACTCTTTCCTGACTTCAAATAACTCCATCAAGCCTGCAAGGTAAGGCATAGCCTTCGATAAGAATATGTGGACTCTTCCCTAACTGATTATATTTATCCAGGTGTCTGTTGTTGTGATATTAGCATGTTACTGAAACCAAGGACAGGCATCAAGATTCCATGTTTGGACTTCTATGGTTCTCCCTGAAACTGTTTTTTTGTTCAGTCCGTAGAATATCTGACACCTTTATGTGTGTGAGGCAGGTTTAAGAACATTATCCACCACTTTAACTAATCAAACCGTTTCACTGGTGAGCGCTTTCCAGGCTATTGGCTGACCACCATCTTCACCCTGACAATTTGCTACTTTTGTTCATTTTCACAAGGACAAAACTAACCTCATCTATTTTACAGTCAATTCAGTATCACACAGATTTTGTAATGACTCAAAAAAGAGTCCAAGTAGGAGAATTGTTCCTTTTTTTATGGTTTGCGTATCAATGCTAAGGTGCTGTTTAGCTTCTTGGTTATTGCTTCACAGAAGCTGAGCATTCATTTCACATCCTGATCATTCACCAACCTGGAAGACTCTCAAGTGAGACTGTTTCCCTGACATGCTTCAGGTTATACTGTTGTACTTTTGCCAAGAACTTGGACAGCAAAGTGATAGGATGTAGATTTTCATGAGAAGTAATGGATAATAAACAACATGAAAAAAAATTCTGTGGTATTTTAGTAATTCCTTGCTTCTAAAAAATGGAGCTACTCATGGTCTAAGACCGTTTGTACTTTCTATCCCCTGCTCATTTTGGTTTTGTTCCTCTCTTTGTCCAGCTGGATATTAATGAATGTTTACCACCTAGTTTTCCTGCCAAACTTAAGATGACTGTCTGTGACTGTCTGCCTTATCAAGCAGGTACTGTTCACAGAGAAAAAAAGATATATTATTTAATCCTACAGTGGGAGAAATCTTGAGTCCAGATCCAGGGCCAGCTGCACAATTCAAGTATTTATCATCATAAATTGCCAAGACCAAATCATACCAGGGTGGATTTATGGAGCAGTGATAGATGGCCAATGTGATAGACTCTTGCAAAGACCATGAAAATGTTGACTACTTTCTCCTGTGATTTTTCATGAGTAAGATTCAAATGTTTATTTACCAATTGAGAAAAACCTAATGTTCCTTTAAAATGCAAGCGACATTAGAAAAGCTCTGGAAGAAACCCAGCTTATTCCTGTTTCACTAGGATTCTTTTACTCTAAGTAGATTATCATAAAGTGATATTGGCAATTGCCAAGGCAATTGCACAGGGTACAACTCTCTCCATCAGATGAGCAGACGTAATTAGATTGAAAACCTGGGTGCATTAGTCTAATCTAATACTATACAGAAATGTACAATCAGTTATACATCATATCATCTCAGCACGGTGTCAAATCAATATCTGTTTTCAGCAGGAAAAATGTGCAGGTTGTGCTGGAGATATGACTAATGGGAATGCTATTTGGAGTGAAGTTTGCACTGTAAGGAATGATGACAATTGGTTTCATCTGGAGTAATTACAACTCAGTGGCGACCAGTTAAGCAATTACTCAAAGGAAATCCTCTTGAGGGAAGAGTATCGCAGCTCTGAGAAGAAAGCATAACTAATATAAATTCCTTACATGTGGCAGAAAAGCATCTATTCTTCCAAAAGATATAAAAAACGATGTAAACAGAAGAATGGTTGTTCCACCAAGCCCCACAGAACTTCACGTGCTCTGTGTGAAAAAAATTCCTAAATCTCACAGTCTCAGGTATGGTCTCTGTAATACCATGAACTTCTTGAAAAGATAACAAGAGAGGAAAGGCAGTTTTGACAAAGTGCTCAGTCATCTGCGTTTCTGATGCACCGGGTCTGCATTGGGTGAGGTATGCATGCAATGATTGTGATTTATGATATGCACTTTATGAAGCACTGTGGGAATGTTGTCTCTTGAACAGTTCTGACCTCCAGAAAGGCCATTTTAAGCAGAAAAAACATACTATTTCAAGAACATGCCTAGAGTATGAATTCAGGACATTCCCAGGGTGGTGATAGAGGTGTTTTGCATGTAAGACTTCAGAATGCAACTCCAGAAAGTGAGGTAGTAGGAGAAGGTTGTTAATAATTGGGGGTATATTTGAGAAAGAGTTCTCTACTATCAAAACCCCCTTGTTATGGAGTAAGGAGACAAAAAAGATGAGGAAAGGGAACTCCTGAAAGAAAGAGAGAAATGTAGTGCCAGGCGGTGTT
The DNA here is from genome assembly GCF_971803275.1 of Cyanistes caeruleus. NCBI lineage: Eukaryota > Metazoa > Chordata > Aves > Passeriformes > Paridae > Cyanistes > Cyanistes caeruleus. Next base: position 113,476,205 of record NC_141701.1, read on the forward strand.
CCCAAGACTCTTTCTTGGATTAAAAGACCACCTACCATTTTGGTCTTCTACAGGCAGAAGCAGAAGCCTTGATGCCAGTCCATCAAACCTCTGCAGAACTACACTAAGGGATTCACTGTTCAATAAAGCCCTGTTTGCATTGTAGGATTCAGCCTGCAGAAATCAGGTCTTTTAACAAAACCTATTGACAAAGCTTACAAAGCAAAAACATTACTTTGTTTTTTTGGTTTTTTTTAGTTTTTCCAAGACTCCCTTGAAGTAAAATCACAGATATGTCACTGCATAATTAACTTCTGCTGTTTCTTCTACTTGTAACCCAGGTGAAGATCAATTCACAAAAAGGAAAAAAGCTATCTTTTGTGAAGTGCTTTTAATAGCTCTGGAAAAATGAAATACTTGACATAAAGAGACATAAGGGTATTTTATTGCTGAATACTAGTACCTACTGTGTTCATAACAGAGTTGCGAAGCACAGGCTTTTCAGACAGGTCTTGGAGGTTTCCAGACAGTTTTACAGCAGGGCTTGTTGCAAACTTCACCTTCTCCTCTGGGGATGGCAGAGGACTCTGACATGGGGGGGCTTCTGAACTGCTGAGTCAAACCTGCATTTGATGAAGCTTCATTTCTCCCTAGATAGCTCTGAGGAATTATATCCATCCAAAAAATAATTTTACATTTGTGCAGAACTTTTTAAATTGCAGAATGCTCTATTTCTTTCTTTATTTCATATGAAGAGAATTTTAACCCTCACAAAAAAAAAGTATGGTATGTATCTTCAGTAGAGTTGAAATATACCTTGAAGAATTACTGCTAAGATTAGCCTGTGTATCCAAGCTCCCAGAAATAAAGATCATTTTATCACATATATTTATTATAACTTATGTATTCATTATAAATCATGCTTGTTATATATAGAATACAGTACCTAATATCTATCTCAGTACAGACCAGGCAGATTGAGTCTAACTACCATAGCATTTTTCATTGGCTGAACTACATTCTTAATAGAGATCATAATTTTGGCACTGATGGCAGTAGTAATTTCTTCAGTAAATCACGATACACTCCCTAAGTAGAAAGAGCTTTGCAATTTCCCAAATAAGTGGAAAAATAATTTTTCAGCATCAGTGAAGGTAGCAATAATTGTTGTAAGGCTTATTGTAGTTATTGAAAAGAACCTCAATTGTTCAACATAGCCAATCAGAAGTAAAACAGCAGAAGAGTAGAATCCATAACAAACATAAGTGCAGCACAGTTTAAAATAACAAGTTTTTTATTGCTAAAAAACAGGAGAGCACAGAAAGTAATGAAGTGACTGCTTCAGAAGCAAAGAAGTGCAGAACATCACATCATCATGATAAAGGTGTGAATAATTTATTCCAGGGTCCGCTTAGAATTAGGCTGTAATTGGTAAGTGCAAAAGGGTTTTTAAAATTTTTCTAATTAAAAAGGCCACTGATTCCCCAATACACAGAGATATTAAAATGTTCCAGTAGCTGTTCCCAGCTGTATGTGTAGGTGCACAGTACCTTAATCGTTCTCCATTTTGTTGCTTACTTTGAAGGCAACATGGAATCACACCAGGAATATTGGAAGACATAAAAAATATTTAGCCATAAATCAGTGGGTATTAATATAACATGAAAATTAATATTATTCTAAATAATCTCCTAGTCCATATACTGCATAATACAAAAAGGGAAGCTGTATATGGCTCATTATACAGCCTTGAATGTATAAAATGAAAATTTAAATTATCTCTTGCATTTTTGCCAAATGCATTTTTGAATTACATGTCAATTTTCATTTTGCCATCCTTGAGTGCACGGAAATGTTGAGGAATTTCTCTGCAAAGTGGTTATCTGCAAATCCCTGCAAATAAGGAGCCTGAAAATATTGATCTTATATTTGAAGTTGTTTTCATATTTTGTATATGGAAATCTGTGTTTTGGAATAAACTAATATCCTGCCTTCCCCCCAAAGTCATTTCATATCTCTGAAGTTTATATTTTGCAATCCAAAGTGCAAAAAAGGACTAGGAAGAATATTTTTCTTTTGTGAAGAAACTTGGAGGTTTTACAAAAAGGATACTGAGTATCAATTCTTTTAAGGCAGCACTTCAAATGAATTAGTTTCAGTTGCACACTAACAGATTCTAATGAACTGAAAAAATATAAATAAATTTTTGAGTCTTAAAATTGAATTTCATGACAATGGAATTATTTAGGTGAGGGTATCAAATGTACATTGGAGGAAAATTAGATGGTATGAAACAGTGTTTTTATAAACATTCCTTATAGGGTTTTGCGGGGGGCAGGTTTGATTTGGGGTTTTTTTGTTGGTTTTTGTTTTGTTGGTTTTTGGGTTTTTTTGGTTTTTTTCAGGTGGTTGTCCCTGTGGCTAGGACTAACTTTGTAAGTTTTTAAACTATCATTGAAATCTAAGAACTAGCAATTCAGGATGACAGTGTAATATCCTTCAAAGAGCCCAGGCAGCAGTTATGGCTTTGTGTTGTCTTTGTCTATACACTCTTGCTTTCAACATTATAATCAGGAATGAAACCATTTGTCTTACTAGAATAAACCTGTAGTGAATTTAAGGTGTTCTGATGTTAACAGTGATTCACAGTATAGCTGGTAAACCCAACCACATTGTGTAGATAACTGACTCTTCTAACATAACTTTGTGCCATTTTTTTTAAAGGCACTTCTACCAGCTCCCACATTCTCACTTTCAGTTCTCTGCCCTCCCAATTTGCTTGATGTAACTGTGGGTAGTGACCTGCCCTTAAGCAGGATCAATGAAATTAAGCTGATTGAAAAAAAAAATCTACAAGCATGTTCTCTGGGGGAATGACAGTCTTGCCCTCCAGAGCTAGACCTGCCTGCAGGCACCTGGCAAGGCTGAGGGCTGATCTGAGAGACAAGATTCTGCATTGACCAGTGTTCCTGGAGCTCCAGTGGTGGAGAAAACAGCTGGCATTCCCAGCACCCTCAGCTTCGCTCAGCCCGTGGTGACTGCTACACCTTTGACACATAGATGAGAATGCCTCAGAAGCTGTTTCTGGCTGTTGGCTTTTATAGGGAAACCTAAAAGGGTCATATTGGTGCTTTCATGTTTCCACCCAGTTGCTAGCTCTAAGGTGCTGCTATGCCAAAAATGCACAATTATGCTTTAGACAAGATATTTTTTAGACTAAGGCATCACCGTAAGCATGTCACTCCGTGTAAGTATTGAAAATGCCTTGAAGCATTTAAAATTTTCTGGTAACTGCTGTAACCAACAGTCCAGACTTCTCTTTCATAGTAGCTGAAATTATGAATACTTTTACATTATTTAACATCTATCTCTGCTGGTTAATACTTGATTTAACTACTGTCACATTATTCCAAGCAGCAGTACACCATCAGTGTGTCAGGTCAGTGAAACTAGAAAAGCAGTCAAGAAGGATAGTTAGCCAGGGAGTGATTAGCCAATTTTATTTTGGTAACAAACATGTTTAATTGAATAAATAAAAGAGGATAGAAGTGATCCAACTTGTTTCTCTCCAAGGAACAGTATAAAGGTTGATTATGCTTTTGGTGCTGAACACTACAGAATTATAAGAGTAACTCCTTGGTCACAGAATACTCACATACTAGAGAGAAAACACTCTGAGTGAATCACGTATTTAACCTAGAAAGCGAGGGTACAGAGCAAAACATGAAGCTAAATGACAGCAAATTCAAACTAGAAACAGATTGTTCTGGTAGGAGTGATTGAAACAAGATATCCAGTGAAGTGAGAGATTCTCCATCTTTCAATAAGTTCCAGAGCAGGCATGCAGTCTGAAGATGTGTAATCTTTTTGGCAATGACAAGTTACTCAGAGGGCAGTTTGAAGAGCAGTTGCTGATGAGCTGAAGACCCCCTCTGGCCTCAGACTCTCTAAATATGGTACACTGCCACAGGTTTTACAGGCAAGGCACAAAATACAAAGATGCTACAGCTTTCTTTTGCCAGCTACAGGAGAGAAGAGGAACAGTAAGGGCCACAGTGCAAATGGGAGCCTGAGAAAAGTAAAACTCCCGTGCAGGTATGTCTGAAACAAAAAAGGCTGTGAGATATAAACAGATTATAGTCCCAGGGTGCCAAGAGGATGTATGAGCTTCTCTGTGATGCTTTACATGTGAGATCCCCCATTAGCTTAAGTGCACATTAATTCAGATGCAATATGCATAAACCAGAGCAAATCCACAAAGCTGCAACATGGAAACAGCTGGTGTACTCTTTAATTACAGTGAACCTCTTCCATATGGGATGCTGGGGATTTGGGATGAAAATTAAAACCAATGCTGTAAAATGTTGTACTGGTATTTGTGCACCTGCAGTCCTGAAGGCACATGTGGCAGGTGCCTGTCTGCATATCCCCATTTTGCTGGCCAATTCCCTAATTTTTCAAAGTGTAAGGCTCTGACAGTCACAGTACATGTTCATGTGGTGTGTAGGAAAAGGCTTGGTGCTTTACCACTGGAAATTAAACATGCGTCATTTCAAGGTCTTGACTCATGACCTAACCACACTGCAGGGCTGGTCACAACACCTTCATCTAGTGGAAAATACTGATTTCCAGCCTTGCCTCTGCACCCACATAGCTCCCAAACTGTCTGTTTTGGGAAGATGTGTGGGCAGTTTTTGGCATGTGCTGGGTTTTTATGCTTTCACAGAGGGACAAAGGTGAAACAGAAAAGAGGTGGCACTGTCTGATTTTCTCCTTGAAACAGGAAAATGTGGACACCATGTAGCTGCACCTCTAAACAGTTTTTTGCAAACATCTTTACAGGATATCTGGGGAAAAGTGAGGGGGGCCGAAGGAAGTCTTGAAGGATCAATTCACAGATCACCCAAATCACCAAGGTTTTAGTCCAGCAGTAATATTTGTTTCCAATTTCATTCCCAACCCCCCCTTTTTTCAATAGAGGGTTTGTAACATGCTATTTTCCTTGTACTGTTAAAATCCTGTGTCCTTAGTCCATTTTTTTCTTTCCAAACAGGAGTAAATGTGATCATTATCTTGCAAATGCTCAAGTCTGTCATTTCCTTGGCACTGCTGTTACACTGATGGTATCAGTTGAAGAGAACAAGCTACTCTGAGCTATTACAGATTCATCATTAGCACAGAGTCCTATTGATTCTCCACATCTTTTTACTAAGGCTGAGCTGCATGATGACCTATAATTCAATCACTGAGCATCAAGTTTAAATTGGGAGTGCTATAGCTTGTTTTCAGTTGTTTCAAAGTAGAATGAATAGCAGGAAATATTCACAAATATTCAGTATGCATGAGTGCTAAAAATTTTTTTTTTTGCTCCATGGTGGATAGGTTCTTTCAGATTGGCACTTTTCAAGTGTGAGTTAGAGACACACAATTGTTTTGGTTTTTTGTCTGTCTGACATTCAAGAAGTAAGACTTCTTCCTGAGATGTTTTATTCTATTCTGTCCTTAAGACCCAGCCTTGACTACCTGCAGGTAGTCCAGAAGGAGCTATTTAGATATCAGTTAGGTATTTTCCTCCAGTTTCCATCTCTTTACTTTGGTATCAAAGGTCTGCTCAGTGTTAAGTATGTCTCTTCTTTTTGTTTAGCTTTATCATGATGAAATGTGGCTCAGCGGCTCAGTGTGTTCTATTGCTTCTTGAATTAGGCAAGTTCTGCCTGGATTGTTCTTCGAATGTTGCCTGCAGATTCATGAGTACATCCTTCCCTGGGGACGTACATAATCTTCTTCTTTCCCATCAAGGGGAGTGTAATTACAACAGAGAGTGGTGTGACAGATGTGGGTATTATAAACAGGCTATCAGTGCTTTCTGAATGACTCAGGCATTAGTTTTCCCTCCAACCAAACACCAACAGAATGTTCTCTGTATCTCTGTATTGTGAATTAGAATCTTGGTATCAGCTCTCATTCATTCCAACACTGTATTTTAGCCAAGTACCAATAACTATACATTGCAATGTGTAGGATCCCTCCTCCCTTCCTCTGTATGCTCATTTGTTTCTCCCTCCCTTCCCCTGATTCAGTTAAACTGGGAGCCTTTATTAATTTTCAAATGGCAATCTGTCTAGATTTGCTCTTACCATGTATGTCATCCAATCTTTCATTTACTGCCTCTTTATGCATTTCTGGGTGCTGTTTTATTTTTTTATTAATAGAGAACTGTCTTGAACTTTTGCACCTTTTTCTTTGTGTGTTAATGTAGCTGTTCAAATCACACAGCTCATGGCTCACGTCTCCTCAGAGTCCATTTTTTTTATTATTACAAATGTGTTGTGAAATTGGAGAAGCAATCTGTCTTGCAGTACGTTTTACACTTACATGAACATGCAGACTGAAGACATTTTATTCCTAGATGTGCCACTTTCTTGTAATTCATTTCATGCTAAATAAAATGAAGGGCTGCCCATTTTACCTCTGACTTGGAAACTGAAAAACGCAAGAAAGCTCCAAAATGAAACAAATTCTCCATTGATGTTTGAGTGCCTTCTTTCTAAAGGAAGAGAAGAACAGTAAGTATACATTTTTTTGGCATCCAAATGCAAATGGAGGTAGAGAAACCTAACCTCCATGCATGCTTTAAAGTTATTCTGACAAATCTAGTCCTGTTTTTTATCCTTGTCCCATTGAATATACCCTATAGTGACACTACAGTATGGAAAATATTCATCAATATTCTTGCATATAAAGGCAACTCTCCTAATGCTTTGGAATTCTCTCTTATTTTATTTTATTTTCTTAGAAATTTAAAGCCTGCTGTTTGGAAAAGCATCCTAGCATACTTGGTTGTTAAGCAAAGGGAATCCTGTTTTCTGTTGCTACCCTGCAGTAGGAGAAAGGCAGTTCCTGCCTGGTACAGAATGCACAGTACCAGTGCCTGAGACCTTGGAGGCTGAAAACCACCTTCACAGGTAACTGATGACCCTGCCAAGAGAAAGACATAGTTTGAGTCTCTCTCCCCTACCCTGCTTTCAGTGTCTCCAGGTTTGGATTCCCAGTTCTCAGCCACAGCCCCATCACTTTGAGGGTTTGACAGACAAACTTTTACCCCTGGCTGGAAGGCATTACCAAGAGAGCTGACAGCGCACAAGTGCCCAGTCCTTCAGATTAACTCCATCCTCTGTGGCCAGCAGTTTAACCTGGGATGTCAGGTTGGCACTGAAGCTGCTGAGATGCAGAAGTGTGTGCCACACTGCTGATGTGGAGGCAGCAGCAAAGGCACAGCTGGAGATGCAGAAACACAGGTGGACAGCCCTGGGCTGGAACACCTTCAGCTTCTACAGCCTGTAGGCTGGAGCCTGAGAATCCTCCCACTCAGTATCTAACTGGGCTGTGGGAGAACCCAGCCTCTGACTCCTTAAAAACTGCAGTGCACAGCTTTCTGTCTCTGTATGAATCTGGACCTTGGAGAAGTGAATCTGAGAGTGTAAACCAAACAGTGGCTTCTCTCTACCTTAAGCTGCAGATTGGCTGCAGAGTTGCTCTGCAAGGATTGCCCAATCCTAAATCGCAGACCAAAAGTTAGTGTGAGCTTTTCCTGCATTTCTTGCAGGCATGTCTGTGTACATTGGCAGGAAATGCAAAGGACCTGCCAAGTAAAGATTTCCCTAGCCCAATTCTCCCTCTAGCTCCATCCCAACCCTTCCAGGCTAATGGTCCTTGCAGGAAGCAATTTTGTAAAAGCTTTTTCACAATGTGGAGAAACAGGCCATTTCACACAGCTCCTGGCATCCCACTCCAGTGCAATGGGACCCCTCAGGCTGCCCTGTATGAGTGCAGACGTGGAAATGTGGGCTAAGTCTCTTTTTGATTACTTGTTTTTATTGCAACAGTTTTTATGGGAAATGTAAACATGGATTCCTTCCCAAACTAAGTCATGCTCCAAGCTCTTGCAGCACTGTTTTTAGTCTGATGATACACCTCCCCATGATTAGGAATAACCTCTATAAGGCAAAAGAACACCTCTTTCCCTTTGGGACAAGGGACACAGGACATGCCATTCTTTCAGAGAACAGAAATAAGGGGATACAGCTCCTGGTTCCAGTCAGATGCTACAAGAACTGAGCATATATCTTGTTCCTAGCAGCAGCTTTGTGAGTGAATTGGTGAGTAATGTTTGTTTGCAGTTATACAGAAAAATTGTGAGCAACAGTCTTGACTGGAGAAGAAAGACCTGCATTTGCAAGGTAATTTATTTGGGATAAATCACACGAGTGACTCCAGCCACCTTCAGTGCAGCTACTTACATGAGGTGCTACCAAAACAAGAAACAGGAAGGAAGGACAACCTGAAAAGAATGAGGTGAACAATTTTCTTTCTCAGTGGCTGCTGTTGCTGGTTTCGGTGCATAACTGACTGTTTAGCTGTGCAGTCTGTTAGAATGAAATTAATCTCAGATCCAAGCATTTTTTCCACATTTTGGGTTCATATTTACATTTGTTAAGGTTAATAGACCTAACAATTTCTTCATGTTCTCACCAGGAAGCAGTCACTGACAAAACGTGGGAGAGACTGAAACAATATTCTCCACAGAAAGTAAAATCTGTGCAGCACAAAGCTGTTAGACATTCCTCCCTACTTGCAGTCCTCAGTCCTTGGTGATGAAAATCAATGTAGTGCCCCTGAATTTACCTCAGCAATGCCAGTTTACACCACTTGTAGATCAGACAGCTTATCCTTGTTACTTATCTTCCTCAGTGTTCAGTAACTGCAATGGAGCCTTAGCATTTCCTAAATCCACTTTTTTTCTTTGTTTTGGTTACTAACTCTTCTGTGTTTGTGCTACAAAGCCCCAACTTCAAGTGTTGTATCTTGCCTTTTACATGCCATCTGCAAGAAGCTATTTTTTAAAAGAACAAGTAAAAAGTAGACATCAGGCAAGAGGCGTCTTTGGCCACTTGCAATGTTGTATGCCTTTAAAAAGAAAATAGTACAGGAAGCCAGGAAATTCCTTCAGGAGAGAACCAAATTGAATTTTTAAGGCTAGTACATAATCTGGGGAAGTATGAATCTGCATTTTTCCTACTGGCATCAGGGCTCTTAAGATGTTTGAGGCAGGGACATTACTGCGTCTGAGATCCTCTCCTTTCAGCTTTCTTCCCCTTCCCAGAATTGACAGAGAACTACCCTGGCAGACTTTAAAATTCAAGAAGACAACTAAGACCTAAGCAGTTACCTCTTTTAAGCTGAACTGAAGTAAGTGGCCATATGGCTGCTCCTCAACTAAAATAAACATGAACTAAAATGCATTAGCTAAATGTAGCAATTTAAGGTAAAATATTTTATTTGCATTTAAAGCAGTATAAGTGGTATAGGCAGGTCCTGTGACTAAGCTGACATGTAGTATCCTGCCACTGAGGGAACAAATCCAGTTCAACCAATCCCAGGTCCAGTACAAAGAGGCAGGAACTGAAAATTGGTAAATTTGTTTAAAAGTCCTTGCTTTGCAGATTTGGTTTTAGGAAGGCTCATCCCCAAAGTTCACCTGGTGTTTTTTATTAGATAGTTTCATTGCATTCCTTTGTGCTCTTGCCTTTAATGAAGTCTGGCTCAATCACTGCATTACTCACCAGTGGAAGATCTCCCACCACAAGGCCTTAACTTTGAGATCTCCATGATAAATGTCTCCCAAAAGTAGAGGATAGTTAGAATACCATGACATGGTCAAATTCTTGTTCGTAGCAGCCTTGAGGGGAAAAGGGTGAGTTTGCCTTGGTTGGCATCCTAGCTTCTGTGACAGGTCATACTGCTCTTTCTGTGGGAGTCCAAGCAACAAAAGCTGCACATGGCCAAGAACTAATCACAGTTGTTTATTTGCAAATCATCCTTCCTTGCACCAAGCCTATCTCATTTCTCTCCCTCCAGCTGCACCCCATGAATCCTCTGGCATTTTAGGAGCCCAGGAGCTGTTATGGCTTGCCTTCAGTGCACCTTTGTAATCTGGTGTCATATCTTGTTTGCCATGTGGTTTTTGTTTCATCAGGAAGTTCTAGTGCACATCCTCTCTGCAAAGTTTTAATTTAGTCCTTTGTCAGACAAATCTCATATGGTGACTAATGCAGGAAGAAAGATTGGGTAAAAGTCAAATAATGTCTCAAAGATTTGGCCCCAAATAATACTAAATATAAATGCAAATAGGAAAGGTTGACTGGGGGAGAGAAGAAGTTCTGGCTTGCATACAGCTTTTCTTCAGAGATAAATAAATTCAGAACATTTTTAGATACAGGCTGAATAGAATATAATGCTGTATTTGTCCTCAGCTTTTATCACAACTGAGAAGAGTGAAAAATTGCCTCATCTGTAAGGGCTTGGAATATAATGAGCAAGAATGAGCTTCTCTGTCAGTCCTAATAGCTTTCCCTCTGAGCAGATAGCTGCAGTGGGGGAGATGTCACTTCTTTCTGCGGTAACCAAATAGCACTGGCAAATCACGGGTTTGCCACTGCAACTCAGCTGGCTGGTAAGAAATACAGACCCCTTCCAGGGGATGCTCTGGAGCATCAGTTACAGGCACATAAACACAGCTACAGATGCACATAAAGAAAGGCACATGTATAAATGCATACAGAGAAGAGAAAAAGGCAGAAAACATGTATCCTAAAAACTGTTGCGCTCCATCATTTTAAATATATGACATAAAACTTAATTTCAACTAAACTTTGCGTAGAGTAATGCCAAAATTGCTTAAAATATCTCTCTATGCTACATCGATACATACATCTAAAATACTGAACATATATGTAAAAACTATATATTCACATATGGACCATATATATATATTAACAAATTCATTTGGAGCAGCACTGAAGAGGTTAAGTTCCTAAGACCCCAAGGTTTATTTTACATCTAAATTGAAAGAACGGTAGTTCATGTTCTTACATACCACTAGATGGTGACTTGTGTAATGAGTTGTTGACTTTTATCATACAGTACATTTCTTTTTTTATTGATTCTAAAATAGAATCACAGTATTACTGAAACAGAATCAAAACATTACTGTCTGCACTGTTAATAATTTACCATGAAGTATATCTCCATAAACATCCTGCTGGTTTTAGGGAAGTCTAAGGCAAAGCTGTGGAAAGAAAAGGTGAACATGGCTCCTACTAAACTGTATTTGGGATTTTTAATATCTTTGTACAAAATTTTGTTTTGTTAATAGGAGCTGCAGGATGTCATGTACAAATGATTAGGCTACAATTCAGATGTCTCCTGAGATAAAAAAGCATCCAATTACAATTATGTAATGCCATGTGCATCAGCTTGTATAAACAGTAAGCTTTCACACATCAAGCAAAACTGCCTCCCCCCATGAGTGTTGTGTTCCCACTCAGAGCAACCTCTCATTTTAGCTATCTGCTATTAAAAGGCTACTTCAGAATCATACTTGGCACCTTTCCCTACAAGGCTGCAGCTACCACATCAAACAAAAGCGCTTTGTTTGGCAGCTGTAGTCTCGTTCTTCAGCTGGGCAGGGGATCAGAGTCTTATCAATAACAGGCTGTACCAAAGACTCACTCACCGCTTTCGTCCAGTGACACTTGTTGCTATTAATACCCTTCATCTGGCATAAATGAGGACAGCCCTTAGCCTCAGATAAGTGGTGAAAGTTCAATGATATCTATTCACTGAACAAAGAAAAGTAATATTTCTCTCTTTCCCCTTAATGCAACATTGAGAGGGGAAGTTTTTCAGTCCTGAATTGTTTTTTTTCTATTGCATATTTTACAAAGCTTCCTACAAGGAGGGAACCTGTATCAGTTTTTTAGCCCAGGCTGCCAATCTCTGTCAACAGCAATGCAAATAATAGCAATAGTAATTCACTGCAATAAGAGCCAGCTTCCTGTAGTTTGGTTTTTAACCATTTAACAGTTAAATAATGTATAAATCACAGTCATTTAACAGACTGTGATTTATACATTATGGCTTTCAAAATAACTGAAGAATGAGATTGTCTTGAAGACCTTGGATCCTGAAAATCAGACTCCTTTAAGGACTGGAAAATCCACAAACATGAATCATTTTTGGCCTATACAAGGGACCCCTTTTCTGTATGTGATTAGTGAACGGTTTGTAACGGCTATTCTTGTAATTTGTAGCTGGAATGAGAGTAGGTATCCCCTTGCTTGCTGTCCTGATGGATGACTGCACTACACAGATCTTGTTACCGCCACCAAATCAAATTTTCTTTTCTCATCAAGCAAACTCCAACCTGTGAACTAGCAGTTGTTTTCTGTGAGCATTTACACAAGCTAACATTTTTTTGTGCAAAGGGAAAGACAAACCAGATCTTGGCTGAAACAAAATGTGCTTGAAGAACCACAAAGGCATCTCAACATCCTTCTGGACTTTACCTACCTCCACTATTGATTGATCTGTTATAGCAAGGCCTTGTGCATGGCTGGACTCCAAGCATTTCTGGTACAGTGTTTATTAATGCCTTGCCAAGATGAAACATTTCTGAAACAAGATTAGCATCAGTATTTACAAGCAGAGGGTTAGCCCTAGAAATAGCTCAATCAAAAGATGTCAGAGCACGCAGATATTCATGGGAAATTATTTGCAAGGGACACATTCTCCCTTCCTCAGTTGTGCTTAATGTTTTCTTCCCACCATCAGATTCACTTTCCAGCTCAAAGCTTAAATGAGGAAAATACATAATTGCTTCCTAGAGTACAACTCTGTTTATTTTTTGCTACCTCTCTGCTTGCAAAACTGCCTATTGATTTCTTAACGTGTGTATTTCTGTCCTAATGACTAATGACTAAGCCTTAAGCTGTGCCAACCCTGGAAAAACAGGTTGTGTCTGTGCCACACTGAAGTGGACCTAAGAGGAATTAAAATTTTTCTTTTTTAATTAATTGAAATAACTTCTGATCGTGTCTTGCTATGCTGAGACTGCATTTGTGTCCAGCTCTGTGGGGAAAAAAGGGGTGGGAAAAGTCCTGGGAGAGCAGAAGCTTTAGAGACACATGGAATTTATGCTGAGTCCATAAACGAATGGTCCAAGACTATTTATATTCCTTGGAATATCCTAAATATGAACGTGGTTTTTAAATCTAGCTTTCTACCCTGACAGGGTGTGTGTTTGAGAGATCCAACGGTTTTTCATTTTTCATTCTGAGAAAACAACAACCAATATCCTGGCTTTCAGAATGGGTATACAGGCAAGCCTTGTAAATGCAATATAGTTAATTTGCAGTGTCCCTCTGGGAGCCTGGTGACACTGAACCTTCAATGTGACCAAAACTGGCCTCAGTCAGGGTGCATTTCTTTTGAAGCAAACACAGGAAAAGCAATTACAAAACCAACCCCAACCTCAACCCAAAAACAAGTAGAAATCTTGGATAAGGGGAAAGCAAAAATAAAATGGTGACTACTCCTTATCTGGTTTGAAACAAGAGCTTTTTCCAGTCCCTAATCTATATTCTACCTCTCTTTTCACTACAGGTTGTCAGATGAATTTTGAAATGCAAGTGAAAAATTGGTAGTTTAAAAAATTGCTCCCATTACACTATTTTAGAGGGTTATAATCTAGTCAAAAAATATGTGCTAAATCTAGCTTGCTTTTACTAGCTAAAGGGATTTTTGAAGAGTGATATGCTGAAGCAAACTATAGTGCACATCCTTGTAACCAGTATCAGCTGAAGAGTTAATCCTTATAGAAAATGTGCATAACATTGACTAGAGCTCATGTGATTTTCTGTTTTTCTGTTGAATAAAGTATCTGGGAACAATGAATGTGATACATTGCTGCTACTAATGCTGTAGCCTGTCCCTTTGTTTAATTACTGCAATTAATCTTAATCTGTCTTTGTTTGGCAACAGCTAGGTTAGGAAGAACCAGCTGAATGCTTTTCAAAGAGACTGCTGTTTTGATCACTAAGCTCACGGTCTTTTCTTTGGCAGATGAAAATATTCAGCATTTTATTGCAATCCAAGTATATGCTGTATGGTTCTCCAAAATACAATTGTGTATTACTAAGAGAGTAGGAAAAATATTTGCTACAAAGGGATTTTTTTTTGGTGTACACAGTAGAAAAATGAAATTCAGTGTGTCGAGAACATTTTGCCCTGTTCTGTCTATAAAAATGACACAGCTGTGTTTCACATTGTATGAACCACTCACATAAGCATTTAATTCACTCATTGTAAATTGAGCTACATAAAGATGATGTAATAATTAGGTCTGAAACAGATGGAAGTCCTACTTTAGATAATACACTCACTAAAATAGCATTTGCTGGCTTCCTTCAATTCTATACATTTTAGTCTGTAAAGCTGTAGTTCTGATCAGATGACAGTTGCTGAAAATAATAGAATAGGCAAGGTTTGCAGAAATTTTTCTGAGACAGGAGATCATAATTTTTTTTCAGCACTGCATTTATTTAGGCATTGCTGTATATACGTAGAACACTGAGTACAATTTCTTGGTTGTGATTCTAGGAAAATATAGTGAAGGAGTAGCAATCTCATGGAAACAAATTTAAATTTTTCCACTGAGTGTCAGTGAGTATAACTTTACCCCATAAAGACCTAAGGACTGTGAGAGGGTCTTGGCTGGGCAAAGATCAGCCCCATGGGTGATCTGGTCCTTGCTTACCCTTGATTATGTAAAGAACAAGACTGTGCACACACAGGGAGGATGGAACACTCTGCCCAGAACACATGCAAAGGTAAGTTCTCTGTTTCAGATGGACCACCAGCAACCCTGTAAGAGGAAAAGGTTCTTTAGCTCTGTTTCTGGTGCTCATTCTTGTGAGAGCCCAATTAAGCAAAGTTTCTGCTGTTTTCAGCTCCTCTGGACACGAACAAGAGGTGGTATCCAATCTGCCATAGCAGAACTTCACCTGGGAGAAAACTGGAACCTAATGCAGGACTGTGCAGAGCAGGCATTGCCTCATAAGGAGTGTTCAGGTAAACTCAGCTTCTGCAGGTTTCAGTGACAAGGAGGAAAATACTGGGTGTATGACAAAGGTATCAGGTATTGTAAATGCTGCAGAATAAAATTGGTCATGGTACATTTGCCATTTCTATGTGCTAAACTCTAGGGATATAGGGACATGCCAGTGTTTGTGACAGCATTGTATGGCAGTGGATAGTGTGCTCAGATCCTGGAATCTGGATTATTTTCAGAGTGAATGTATGTCTGACCTCTGTTCTAAAATATTTTAAATAGGAAGAAACCACCTGGATTTTCTGACCATCTACATGTCTATTTTCCTTCAGCATGGGAAAGACATGGACTTGTTGCAGCAGGTCCAGAGGAGGGCCACACAGATTATCAAGTGTCTGGAGCACCTCTCCAGGCTGAGACAGCTGGAGTTGTTAAGCCTGGAGAAGGGAAAGCTCCAGGGAGACATGGCACCTTCCAGTACCTAAAGGGGCCTGCAAGAAAGATGGGTGAAAAACTTTTTAGCTGGGCCTATTGTGATAGAACAGGGGGCAATGGTATTAAACTGTAGGAGGGTTGATTTAGAGTAGTTATAAGTAACAATTTTTTTACAATGAAGGTGGTAAAACACTGGAACACTAGACACATGGTGGATACCCCGTCTGTGGAGAAATCCATGGACAGGTTGGATGGTGCTCTGAGCAACCTAATTAGTTGAAGATGTCCCTGTTCACTGCAAGAGGACTTGTATGAGATGACCTTAAAAGTTACTTCCAACCTAAACTATCCTATGATGTTATCTCTGTCCTACTGATGGCCAGTTGTGCCTCACACAGTTCCACTTGCTGTGAGGTAACATTTTAATATTTACACATCGTGCTGCTTACAGCCGCAATAACACAACTCAGTCAAGACTTGGGGAAAACTGAAAGTGTTGCATGGATTTGTTTGGAAAATATATCAGTGTTTGTAAAATCAGTGTGCTGAGGTTTTATGCTGATGTTGTTTCAGTGTTGGCTGGTTCAGGCAGGTAAGGCTGAAAAAACCCCTCTTTGGATCTATAATCCCAGTTCTTTAACAAAGGGCTCTCTGCTCCAGGGAGTGCAGTCATGTTTCAGAGCATTGCTCAGACTCAGTATGGATGAGAACAGATTAAAGAAACAGTTAGCATTAATACCCCTCAATTTAATCAGCACAGAGTCACCCAGCTGTGTCTGGGCAGCCCTCACTTGCTCCCTGGAGGCCCAGTCCAGCACTATGAGCACACGTACTTGTGTTTTGCCAAACAAACCTCAGTCTGTGCTTGCAAGAAGTCCTCCACAGGGATGCAAGTCTAAATCACATAGATGCATAGAAAATGGCTCCATGAGTGGTTAGTTCAAATCTAAGGATTTTAAAAGCAGGATATGGTGGTTTTGTTCATTTGATGAAACATTCAGCATTTATTTATTATTATGAGCAAACACCAGCAGATTATAATTACTATTTTCTTTTCCTATTACTCTGGCAACCCGAAAACACTACAGAGAAAACCTGTCTTTGGCTCAAAAAGCTTACAAACCAAGCACAAGGCAAGAGATAGTAGATAAAATTGACAGAAGTGTCAAAGTTGTGTCAGAAGTGATATTAATAAATAGATGCCTTATTTTAATTTTGTTGTTAAAAAGGAAAAAAGGAAATAAAATCTCAGGACTGAACATTGCATCTGACCCCAAAAGTAAGCTAGTTATAAGTGCCTGAAAAAATGGAAAGGAAATGAGGAGCTGGATTTTTCACAGAGTTGTTATAAATTCCAGAGTTGGTATCTCTCTTATCCAATGACTCACAAATAGGCATCTTCTGTTGAGACTGTTGTCTCCCAGGAGGAGAAGAGCACAAACACACTGTGAGGCTTTGTAGTGTTTTAAGTTTGGGACAAGGGTGTTATTTATAAGAGGGCCTGAAATCAGACATCCAGGTCATGCCAAAGAAGTTTTCACGCATCCTGTGTGCTAGTCCATAGCACTTCTGCTGTATTTGTGATGCATGTGCCGTAAAAAAAAGTACTTTGTGTAAGCTTCAAAAAACAGTTTTCTTTACTGCTGCCCTTTATTTTCACCTGTCAGTCATGCTGCTAACTGCAGGCAGAGGCTTCTTTAGCATACTGCAGAGATGTGTCCCTTTGTTCAGTTTACAGATTCTTCACCAAGGACTTGTTTGTTATTTGGCATTATTAAGCAGCTGATTTTGCAGGAGTACATTCGAGCCATGGATTGTTTGCCAGCAGTTTGTAATAAGCCAAGAATGAGCAACAACATATAATCAAATCCATTATGACTACATTAAGATTACAGTAGAGAAAGGAAATTGAACAAACAAAAGTATTGCAAAAGTGCAGCTAAGAACAATGAAGATATCTGAACAATGTTGTAAACACTTATTACTACTTACATAAGGTCCACATGTCTGTGTACTCTCAAGCCTCAGACTGAACAGACTTTCCTTTTAAGGCTGTGCTCAGATAAGGTCAACCTCTGTTAATATGGAATCATATCAAATACAATTTTTTTTTCTCAGCAGCTCTCTTGGAAAAACTGAAACCATTCCTTAAGTGGCCAAACTCTCCCTTCAGTCCTGAAAATTTTTATTATTGAAAAAACAAGAGAAATTCAGGTAAGATGATAAAATTCCAGAGGAATATATCAACCTTAGGGAAAATAAATATTTTATACAGACAAATCTAAAATTTAAAAGAAGATAGTAAATACCATACATAATGGAGAGCCAGTATTTAAGATGCATTAATACAGATACATTTGTCAATGCAGAAAACAGGTAATAAAGTAGGTGTAGTGTCAGCTCAGGCCTGAATGGTCACCTTCTTCTTGATGTGAGGAAGGAATGGAAGGCAGAAAAAGTAAATACAGGCCAGTAGCAGGGAGGAGGTAGTGCACCAGATTCTACAGAAGGCAAATGGGAATAGTTTTGTAAGTCAAATGTGTTTTCCAGTTCTCCCTTTTATGACATTTGCTGTGGGAGAGGCGTTGGAGGTGGCTGACAACAGCAGCCGTCTGCCCTGCACACACCACACGCTGCTGGCCAGCCCACGCACTGCCAGCAGCTCTGACTTGCCACAGCACAAACAGGAGGGGCACTTGCAGCAAATGCAAGGTCCAACCAGCCAGAGAGACATCCTGGCTGCAGAAAAGCATAGTTTTTAATGGAATGGTCTCATGCAGTATCTGTTATTTCCTGACAGACCAAAAAGTCTGTCTTTCCCTGCCAGCATCTTCTGCTGAAAATTTTAATAGCAGATTTAGGATTATTTGGCCATTAAGTGGATTGAGACTTAGCTCAATCAGCTACTCTGCCATTAAGATCAGTGGCTTTCCTGGGATTGAATTTAGCTAGAAAATAATTATTCACTGTGTTCTCAGAAGGAAAGATTGTATTTCAGTATTTTGGTAGAGAAGACTGCTGAGGCATAACGAGAACACAGAGAAAGAAAATATATAGCATGCTGTGCAAATGATATGGTCCTTCTTTCTTCTCTGCATAATTCAGTCTTTGCCAGATTTTAGCAGACAGGCTGCACTCAGTTTGCCTTTCAGAAGCTGATGACTGGAAATGCCAGCTCTCCCCCATTTCCCTGCAGTAGGGGAAACATGCACCCCCAAGCATAGCAAATGATTTCCTCAGAAGGGAGACTCTCAGTAGCTAGAAATCATTACTTTACCCCAGGTTTCCTCTCTGATCATTTTGTCATTTGAGCTTAGCATTGTAGGATTAAAACAGGAACTAGCTGCAGGAAGTACAGGTAAATTAAGCTTATTGAGACTGAAGAGATGATCTCTTCTGCTCAGTACATTTACGCTGAAATAAAAAGCTGGTAGGAAGCAGTCATGGATCTGTCCCACTAGGACAGATCTGCTTGTATCAGGGGTGGCGGGGGAGAGAGCATTTCTACCCTCTCTCTGCAGGGCTTTCTGCTCTCATGTAACTAGGCAGTAAAAATAAGTTGGAGGGGAATTCTTATTCTTCTTAGGCACAGCCCTCTTTGATTACAGCCAGCATTATCACTGCCTTCTGGGAATTAAGTCAATGCCTTTGTAAATTAAATCGTGGGGAGGGTTGCTGGTTTTCCAGAAGTTCAAGATCTGAAATGCCTTTTGGGCTTCACAGAAAGAAAACCACTGAGCTTTTCTTCACACCCAGAAAATGGCACAATTGTGACCTTTTTTTCAGGGTAAACCCTGAGCAGATCAGCTAAGAGCATAGGGCTGAGTTGCCTTGGAGAGAGGCTCTGTTGGTAAACTCTGCAAGGGGAAGGGAAAGCCATCAGCAGTCTAATGGGTCAGCAGTTGGCCCCAAAGGGAGGTGGTGGACTTTTGGCTATCTGCAACGCAAAATCCTGCTTGGCCACACAAAATCTGTAGCTTGCACAAGCCCAACACAGCAGCATAGCACCTGTCCAGTGTACACCTGAGCCGTATTTTGAGTGTGGGGCTGAGCTCTATTCACCCATTAAAAAGCATCTGGGCACAGGTCCTTTGTGCAGAGCAGAGATGCAGGGACCGGATGAGTAAAGCCCAGGACTGAGCCATCCCCTGCCTCGGTGTGATCCGGACATGAGCAGCAGCCAAAGCTGTCATCACTTATTCCATGCCTGTGGGAAGCACTGGGTATCTGGTGTCTGGTAGGGTGCCTACAGAGACCCAGGTTTGCTGGCTGCAGAAGCACAGAGGTGAACTAAAGGCGTTATGACAAATGGGCACTGGAGATTATGGGGCTTCTTGCCCATGCACTAGCCCACACTGCTGTGCTCTGTGACTCCTTTACCGTGTATTCAGATAATATTTGTATTCCTGATGCTCTATAAATTAGATTAAAACCAAATAGATAAAGCCTGCTTTATTTTATAGGATTTATCTATTTATAGGATCAGGTTACATGAGGCATCTGTGCCAGTATCCTGCTCTGAGATCAGGTGCTCTGAAAAACAGGTTCACAAGACTCAGTAAGTGACATGTAAATGAATAAATTTCTCCCTAACTCTCTCTCACAGAGACTTTGTTCAGATTCAAACTGGCTACATTTAGAGGCATTCAGAATTCCTTTTTTTTTTCAAGGGAGAGAAAAGCTTTTGTATAAAATTAAAAGAGCAACTAGTTAATGAAACATTTTTATGATGAAAAATAATTTGTACTTATGTATGTGCATTTGTTTTGGTGAAAATTCAGCATCATCCTACACTCATTTACCTTGACATTGGCATATACACATACCAAATATTTGCTCAGTTTCCCCCATAATTTAATATAGAGATCTCTAAGTATCCCTTTCTTGGTATGCCCTCTCTTCCCCTCTCTCATATCACTTCAATAAATAGCCAAAATCCACAGGAATATAATGGTGTTGTACAATAATTTGAAATGTGAAAAGAAGTGAGAGAAAAACAGTTTCCCTCATGCAAAGTTGTGAGGGATAAAATGAAGGCTCATCAGCTCTGTGTAAAGAAGCAGAGATTCAGGTCAGGTATAAACCTTCTCCAGTAGATCAGGCTGTGGAATTAACCACCTGAAAAGATCACTGAGTCACATCAAAGGAGGGATTGTGGAGCTGGAGGCTGTGGAAATTGCATTGGCATTAGGATGCAGCGACAGAGTCCCAGTAAGGCTGGCTCAGCTGCCTGACCCTGCCATCTCCACCTGGGGGTCAGTTTTTATTTCATGCACAATTAAATGTGACTTTTGCCTTATCTGGATGTAACAAGCTTGTTGTGCAGCTCGAGGTGTCCCTCGAGTGAAGTCTCAAGCTATGGTTAAGCTTATCCAGCCTCCAACAGACGGGGAGAGAGATGACTTTGTCCCAGCTCCCAGGGCTTTGCACTCTCTGGGCACCGTGGAGGGCCAGGAGAGCTCCCTTGTGGGCAGGGCTGGCAGCAGTGGAGGGAGGAATAACAGCTCTGGCTCACACCTGCAGCAGGTGAGACATGAGACCAACAGTATCACACAGAGCTGTGCCCCACACCACTGCTGTTTGTGTTGACCACCAGTTAATGAGCTGGAGAGAGCAAATAGCAGAGACATGTGGAAAACAGCTGGCTTGGTATGGCTGTGAGCATATCAAGCACAAACACTGATCTGTCACTGCCCTTTCCAGACTGACCAGTTCACCAGGTGCCAGCAGCCAGTGCCAGTGGGAGGAGGATTCTTGCTCCACCACCAGCAGCCGGACCTGCACTGGGCTGGGACAAGGAGTCCCTTGTCAGAGCAGACAGTGCCAAGGGCTCTACATGTTTATGTGCTATGTATTATAAACTGTGCTCCTCTTACTCTAATTTCCTTCAATTTTTTTTTCCTGCTGTGGCTTTCTCACTTCCATGATGGTACCATATTCCCAGTGAAACTGGCAGTTGCTCATCACTGGGATCAAGGGGAAAAAGTCCCTGGTCACGGTAATGGTATTCAGTCACCCTTACTGAGCTGTAGTGTGATGTCTTTTACTTCCCTGGCCTTTTTTCAAGCGAACATTGACTTCACTGAATCACAAAATCACAGAGTGGGTCATGTTGGAAAGGACTGAAGTGGGGTCATTGGGTCCAGCCTCTTTGGTCAGGTAGGGTTGTCCTAGAGCAGGTGGCACAACTTTTCTGGTCAGCCTCTCAGTAGCTTCATGCTTCCCTCCAATATTGGATCAGGGTGCACTTGAATATCAGTAACAGACTGTGCTACGCATAGCAGCTCAATACAGCAGTTTGGAAGCAGTTTGGAACTAAAAAAACCCAACCCATGCTGAGTTTATCTGTCATGGAGATGCACAGGGGCAGTGTGCAGTGGCTCCTTCTGGGAGCCTTCAGGCTGCAATGAGAGAGCTGTGTCTGGGTGCAGTCAGCATCACTCTGACACAAGCTAAACCTGGCATTTCATCCTGGCTGCTCTCAGTGACACTGTCCCATCCCCAGTGTAAGGTAGCACAACTGGTTCCTGTCCTAAGCAGGTTTTGAAAGCAAAGGCAGGGAAAAGGGTGTCTGCAGGCCCCCCACCTCAGGATTTCTGCTCCTGGTGCCTCGCAGCAGGACAATTGCAACAATCTTTTACCTCTATCTGGTATGTGCCTGAGCTACTCCACTGGTCTCTGCGTGTGGATAATGAAATCTTTACTTGTTTCCATGAATTGCAGAGAGAGTCTTGAACAATTGTCAGCTAGTCACCAGCCAAATGTAACTGAAGTTATGTAAGGTGAACGATATAAAAGAAATAGTTATTTACAAAAGCACAGGAGATGGTACCACTTAAAACTTTTAAAAGTAGCAGAACTGTTTTTAGACTGCTGCCAATGAAGTTTTCCAAACTAATGCCCCAAGGACTATGAATACTTTAAACAGAGTTCTTAAAGAATGCCTCTCTTTTTCAAATCCATTAAGTATTTTACCACAGAGGTGAACAGAAAGGCAAGCCTTGCAGGTTGAGTACATCTGAAATGGAGGTTTGTAATGAGGGTAGTGGGTTCCTAATCTGTGTGTCAGGTTGCTTAAGGCTTGTTTTTGAGAGAGGCACCAATGTGTACACAGTTGACAAGGAGGGTGTAGAAGGCTGTAATCTGTGCAATCATGTGTAATCCTGTGCTCTGTGCATTACCAGGTGCTATCCTTCTGCTTAGGGATGTGTTGGTATTGCTATAGCCAGGCTCCCAGGCTGGACACTCAGCAGCTCTAATCCTGGAGAGATATCCCTGTTTGGCTTGCCTTGCATTTGCATGAACAATCATCATTATATCAAAAGAAGATAAATTGCTAGCTAGAAAATTATTTGAAAGGAGTTTCAAAATAGTTTTCTGAGAAGAAGGCTGTGCTAAAAACAAATACCTCTTTACGTATATGCATAGTGTGAGGATTATCACATAAGGAAAGTTGGATATAATGCAGTTAAGTGTGCGTAATGCTTCTCCACACCTCTACATGCCATTGTGGGAATTAGTTCCTTTCCCCTATAAACTCTCTGTTCTGGCAGGAGAGGGTCTTGAAGGCAGCTATCTGCCACTGCTAAATGAATTGTACAACAATCATTGCCTACATCCCACTGGTCCGCAGAGACTTTCTATTTTCATATTTTCAGTTTTTCACTCCTGTAAAGACACACTTTAAAGCCCAAAGACAGTTGGCTTGCCACAGACAATTACAACCTCCCTTGGACATAGCTTCATGCCTTTGCTATTTATCCTACCTTGCCTAAGGGGAGTATCTCTTACTATTGAAGAGGAGGCCTGAGTCTGTCATTAATATAATTTACTAGAATAATTTACTAATTATAGGCTGTTACCTTCTGCTCAGACTCAAGAATAAACCAGTATGCACAAACATTCAAGTGAAACAAGCATGCAGTACCTTGCATGCCTCTTTTTTTAAAAGGTTGTTTTTAAAAGCTGAAACAAGTACATGTTCTGTGTGTGAATATGGAGCAGAACAGTATATCATAATTTCAACTGAGATTCCAACCAAGAACCCCCAGTCAGAGTATTATCTGAATAAAATACCTCATTATACTATGCTTGAAAACACTTCCAGCACCTGTAACTACAGATCTGCGCCTGCCAGGTTTTCCTGCATTTGAGGAGTAATTCAATTATTCTCGCTTCCTGGAGATAGATTTGCAAGTCCAATAAATTACAGGGACAAGCAGGTAATTAGACAGCTAAATGTTGTAATTTACAATGGTATTTATTTAACCTACAATCTTCTACTTACAGCTGACTGGACATTAAGAAGGGGGATGTGGAGTCACAGGCTGTTTAAAAGCATTGGGTCCATGGTGCCTGACTAATAACTTTCCGTCATATTTCCCTTATATTTTTTGCTCTCATGCATGCTCATCAGCTCCTTGCATGTCTTCCATTCTTATTAACCAGTGGCTGAACCACCTTCCCCATTCCCTGTTGTGTGGTTTTTCTGTCTTCCATTCTCTAGCCAAATCCCCTTCTTTTTTTCCTTGCCAAGATTTGAAAAAAGTCTTATCCCATGTTGTTCTGCGCTGGAAGGTGAGTCTGGTTAGGAAGCCACAGGTCACAAAGCTTGGATAATTCACATATAAATATATTTTCACTAAAGGTTAGACACTTGCATCATCCACTTTTCTAGCCTGGGGTGCCAGATAGCTAATGTGTGCAGTAGCTAAATAGCAGCTTGATTTTTTTTAAAGGTTACATTGCTTTTAGCTTATCTGTGTTATGCTGGGCATGGTGTTACTGGCATTTCATGACATCAGAGTTACCTTTATTCTGACAACAATACAGAAATACCCAGAAGCTACAACATGATATAAGCCCTTTATGATGGTTATGCTTAAGGTAGCCTTACAGAAAAATAAATGTAGATTTAACTTCTGTCAGAAAAATAAACTTCTCTGAGGGATGTGGTATAGAAATGAGCTCCCTCCTCATTCCCTTCTACATCTCAGCAGTCATTTAGTTCAATCTGAAAAACCATATGAGATAATCATAAGATTTTTATGTTGTATTTTATTCAATCCTTTTTATTGAACTGAAAGAAAACAATACAGAAGATATAATACTTCAGCTGGAGGAGTGGAAAAAAAAAACAGTTTCTCTCTTTATCCAAATGAATAAAGAAAAAAAAAAGGTCCAACATACCCCCTTGCCCCCACACTCATTCCCTCAGCCACCAAATTAATAAAAGGGAAAGCGTCAGAGGGTAGGTGAACATCTGTCTCCTTTCTATGTCTGTGAAAAAAAAAAAAAAATTGCTGTTTTGATTTAAAATAACTGGTTCAGTAACAATTTTGGATGTTGGAGAAATTACCAATAGACTTTGAGTCAAGCCAGGATTTTGAACCACATCTTGAAGGTAGCTGAAGGTCTGGTAAATTTAATAAGTTGAACATTTCCCTGCTTCTAAACTAAGCTGCTTTTTTCCATGTGGCAGTGACAGCTTCAGATTACACGAGTGGGACAGCGCAATCTGTAGTGTTCAGGAAAGGTTTGCTGTACCAGGGCTTTCAGCCCATCTTTCCTGCTCCACAAATTATGGGTCATTTGAGAACCAAGGAGATCTGTGGAGATGAAGCAGAGAAATTTGGCATTAATGTGTCACTGCACATGAGAGAACAGTTGTTTATTTTGATTCTGTACAAAATCCCAGTGCAGATGATGAGAGCACTTCCTCCCCTTGGAATTCACCAAGACTTTTGGAAAGAAAAATACAGTGAAGGACACTACTGAACAAGATCAAACATGCAGTAGTCAAACCACAATTTTGATTGAGATAGCAGAAGGAGTGAGGTACTAATGTGGGGGTTTTAACACAAAATGGATTTAAAACAAGCATTTTCCTAGCATCAGAATTAGAAAGTGAGGCTGAGAAATCATCTAAAATTACATGAAGATGAGACTTCAAGAAGATTTGATCATTATTAGAGTTAGGTCGGGTAGGTGGACCAGGAAGGAAATTATAGGAAATATTGACTGATGCAGTAGTAGAGATTCTCCTGTGGGGGTTGGCCAACAAGCTGAGGCCAAGTCCCCCATTGTGCTGCTGCAGCCACAAAGGCAAATCAGATCCTGGGCTCCATCCTCAGGGACATTGTGAGCAGAGACACACATGATCATCCCACCCCATTCAGTGAAGGAGAGCATTTAAATGTCTAAGGAGGGTTTATTTTGCTGTGGAATTGGAGAAGGGAATGATAAAGAAACACACAGTCATAGCTGAAAATGGATAAGAGTAAGGTTTAGGTTAGACATCAAGAGAAGTATCAAGCCTATTGTATGACACTGGCTTGTGAAATAGTTCCTTACAAAATGTGGAAACAGGAGCTGCAAAGAAATCTCAGGGAAGAAAACCTTGGGAATTAACACCACTAAATATATCTGTCTGGTTGTGGCTGTTTGGGTGCAGAGAAAATACATGAATGGTTCTTCCCATCCCTTGACCTATTGTCTGGTATCAGCACAGTAAGAGGGATACAGCCATCCTGCTCTGCTGTGTGCCAGGTTAACCAGGGACAAGCTTAAGTCCATGAAGATCTCCCTTTAATGTCACTGGGAAGGTTTTTCCACTGGTGCTAGGAAACAGCTTGCTTTACATTTCAACCCCATTTGTGAAGCTGTTGCTTGGATGTTAAATAAAAAAAAAACAAAACACAAAAACCACTAGCTCTTTGTTTTCTATTTAGAATATTTTGTATTGCCAGAATAGCACAAGGAATATATTCCCAGAAAGAGGAAGAAAAGAGCCCATGAAACCTCAAGGTGTATCACATTATCTCTTTTGGTAAATATACAATGGTTTATTCCTTGACAAGGAAAATTCATTCACCTTCTTTTCTGCACATTTTTTTTTTTGTTGAGTGAGTGGGCAGACTGTGATAAGGGGTACTTAATTTGACATTGCATGTATTTATGACCTACAAAACTTGATATAGACCAAAAAGAGTGGGCAGAGGATGGAAACTGAGAGCTGGCTTAGCAGCTGAATATAGACCTAAGAGCCAAGAAATCCTCAGTACTAATTGTACTGCCACTACTGATTTATGAAATGTCCTTGGGCACTATTAAAACTTAGCAAGTGTTTTGAGGTGGAAGAGAGCTATGTGCTTCTATTAAGATGGCATAATGAGGCTTTAATTAGGGAAAAATTGGCTACTTCTCTGCTGAGATGGAATAACTATTGAGGATGTGAATATATAAATACTCTACTGAAGCTGAAAAGGAAGTTATTGGTTCCTCTGACATGAAATCTTGAGGATGGGTCATAGAACATTTCAGCATTACAATAGAGATTGTATATAATTTTGTATGTGACAGTGTCACCATCAAAGGTAAATACACTTTAAACAATTTTAATTTATAATTAATACTGATTGAAAAAGTTGTTTTCATTCCAGTGAAATTAATATAAGCCAATATGTACTCAAGATGGGTGGAAACTTAAACTTGGCCATATTTCCTTCCCATGGGAGCATTAAGCCAACTTTGACATTTTATACATTTTTAATTAAATCACTATGATTTTTGCAGGCCAGTGTTTGGTCTGACAGTATTTTTAAGCTTGAAATTCAAAGGTAGATGATTATTTTAACAAATGTGCACAAAGATTAAAAATTGAATCCCGTCAGTGTTGAGACTGCATTGTCTGTTATCTCTGTTTTGAGTAAAACAGATGGTTCATATTGCAAATGATGCATGAATAGGACTTCCCCAATGTGATGCAAATGGATCTGTGAAACTGGCATTGTATGGAGGAAATGAGGCTGATGTTAGTAGAAACTTCTTGGACAGACATCAGTAAATGAACATGTTTTTTGATTATGTTTCACCACCCGTTAAAAAGCAAAGCATGTTCAGAAAAAAATAATAAGAGAGAAATATGTCCTTTTGGAGAGTGATAATTTCAGGGACAATAAGCCAGTCAGCAAGCCAGTGCCTGGTCCTGCTCCTGATTCCCATTGTCACCTTTGGCAAGTGCAGACACTCAGTGTCTCTGGGTCAGCCTCTGTAACACAAGCTCCTGCTGTTTATCATCTTTCTGATGCATTCAAACCATGCATGTTTGGGGCACACATTTTCCCCCTGTGGCTGGCACAACCACTGCACACTGCTGTATTCCAGAAACTGGGAACAAACAACAGTGTGATGGGAACAATATTCCCCTGAGCTTGAATGTCCTTCCATATGCACTGGATTGTATGGAATAGATACTATAACATAAGAGAGCCTTTTCATTTGAGCAGTTACTCACCTCACTTTTCCCAACAAAGTATTTTCAGGAAATACCTCACTGCTACTTTAAGCAAATGAGGCTCAGCCTAAATTCCTCTTTAAGCCCCCAGTGTAGGGCAGGCCTTAATGAGCTTTCAGTCTGTTCCTACAATTGTCAATATATGTGTTTCAGTGATTAAATACATTCTCACTCAGGCTGGTGTTATGGTGACCAGATTTACTTAATCTTTAAAATTTTTGATTCTTACAGTTTTTGAGGAAAATGCAGATCTATCACAGCAAACTAGTATGCAAGAATAGTTTGCATTATCCTTAATTATGGTATTGAAAGTGTCCAACAGCCTTGTTTTAAAATGGAACACCCCAATCACCAGCTGGTTTTTGTGCGTTTTACTTCATTTACTTCTGTTACCATAGATCACAGAATCGTGTTGTTTTTTGAAAACAGTTGAATGAGTTATTTATTTGAGGTTTTGGGCCTGGTAGCTTAAAATTGTTACAAATTTATGAAATGTCTGTGAGAGCAGCTGCAACAGGTTGAACTGAAGGATGAGAAAAACATGTTCATAAGAAATAAGGACCCCAAACTTTTTCTTGTCCTTTTATTTGCAGATCAGGCTGTCTTGCAGATTTTGATCACATGGGTTCATTTTCAAGCATTTATTGCAGCTATTCCACAGGTACCCCAACATGGTCAATATGGAGTCTCGCTGCTAAGTGCCATGACTGATTGCCAAATTCCCCTTGGAAAACTTTCCTTTTCCTTATTCAAAATAATGCTGTCAAAGAACACTAAAACCTCCATCTTTGCACAGCTTCCCACTGATTTGATGAATCACAATCTTGTTTGCTCTGTGGCTCTTGGTTCAGAGCACACAGGTGGAGACTCTACCCAAGATGGATCCCACCAGGAAGAATCTGAGAGACACTGGGAAAGAAAGGTGACATCCAGGGTCACCAGCTGGGAAGGACAAAGAAGGCTTGGGCTGAGAAAGAATAGTGACAGAGCATGTGGAAAAAGGAAGGTATGGAAATTTGAAATTCTAAGAACACACAGAAATTTGGAATGCCATGAAAATTTGCCTTGTTTTAGCTGTTGAATATTATATATTCTGTCCTCTCCTTGCAGGGATTCCTAATTCCTGTATTAATTACAGTTTTTATGGCATACTGGGCACTCCTGTGCGTATTTGCTTCAGAGCTCACCAACCTGGAAGATATGAAGACATGGCTGAGGTTTGCTCCTTGCCTAATAAAACAGTCTGATCTTGAACAGGTCTATCTGGCCACTGTAGTAAGTGATGTGAGCAACCCTCATAAAATGAAACGTTCAATATTCTGTCTGTAGAATCACATCCATTTTCACAACATCTGGAATGATTCCCCTGACTTTTCAGTGCTTTTTAGGCTAAATGTTCCGTGAAGTCTGTGTACAACTAACAGTTGCTGCTTTTTTTCTGGAGTGAGAAGAGAATGTACATTTTTGCATCCATTTGTGTGGCTTCTGGGACTTTTTCTGCTTTTAACGTTCTCTGGCAATGCCTCATCTTGAGTCTGCCTTTGGCGGCAGCCACTGCACTGAGGGGCCATGCAGGCAGAATAAATAACAAGGCAGTGCTGAGAGGCTTTCCTTGATACAAATTGCTGTAGGCTGGGCAGAGAGGGCATATTTTGTTAGCAAAGAAAAGGCCCCCACAGCTGCTGCTGTAGGAAACTGATCCATTATTGTCACTCTCTGTGCTGGGAAAGGACAGAACTTTTTTATTTTCTTTGGTTTCTCTTGTATAGTCTGCCACAGCAGCCAGCATCAGCAAAACCAGACCCATGTTCATCTTGTCAAAAGATCACTTTTATTTCTGAATGCTGATTACTCAGGCAGACTGCAAGGCAGAGCTGTGGTAGTTTCAAAAGCAGGGTAACAAATTGTTGTACTGAAGTGGCAATAACACAAAAAATGGAGGCATGGTACAAGCGATCCACTTAAGGGATCTGGAAAAGCTGTGAAGAAAAGGACTGGGGCTGAAAGACAGATGTTAGGTGAAGGAAGTTTTTGCTCAGCACTTGTTAGACCACATCTAGAGTACTGTGTCCAGCTTTGCCCCTGCAACTCCAGAAGGGCGTTGATGACCTAGAGCAAGTTCAGCAGAGAATTTCCAACATGACTGGGGCAGGAGCACTTGCCTAGTGAGGAGGGGCTGAGAGAGGTGGGCTTCTTCCATCAGGCGATATAATGGCTTTGGCTTTTTTTAGGCTTTGAACAACAGATGCCTAGTGAGTACCAGGAGGTCACACAAAAGGTGGAACCAAGCTGTTCATATTTGGGCATGATAGAGATGTAAGGAGAAGATTTTTCACTGCAAGGAAAGTCAGGCAGCCAAGTGTTCTGCCCAGGGAGGCTGTGCAGACAGTCTTCTCTCTGGGAGGATTTTCAAGGCCCAGATGGATAAACCCTCAAGCAACTAAGGTCTGAAGCTTACTTTGCTTTATGCAGGGGTTTGAACCAGAGACCTCCTGACCCTTTCCACCTGAGTTACTCTGTGATCCTGATTACCAGCCCCTCCATCCTACTAAATATAATGTCTGTTCTACACAGCTCACTACACCTCAGTCATCATCCAAAACAGTCACTATATGAACTCCTAACCTCAAGGAAAATGAAAAATGCTCAAGCCTCCAAGCTCCAGGATCCTTGCAATATTTTAATTTTCTTAAGAAACAAACCTTGAAATGTTGACCTCAATGTCTTCAGTAGAGCTACAGCAGTTCAGGGCTGCGGAGAGCATGAAACAATGGATTAAACTGATAAATGTTCCCTATATGTGTTACCTTAAGCCAAAAGGCTCCTGCTCTCAGGCCATTGGGGTCCTCTTAAGGGTAAGTTAGTGCTGGGTGCTCTACATGGCTTAGGGGTCCAGCAAAGTCAAAGATTGGGGTACCAGGAGAAGCTTAAGGTATTTTCTTTCAGACTGTGACAGAGGAAATGGTGTTAATCTTCTTTTCATGCCCTCTGGTTTGCTATTATTATACAGGTATGATAGTTCTCTGCTTTGAACTCCTATTGTAAGTAAAGAAGTAAACCACAAGCCCCATGGTTTGTAACAGTGTAAGTCTCAAAACAACTGCTACCAGTTAGAACTTAGCACTTGAGAAAACACACAAATGAAGGTAAAGAAATTACAGAGAAAAGGTCTGTCAGGTTTAGCATAAGAAGGTCTTTTTGAGTCATAGTACAAGCAAATAAAGTAACAAAAGGCCACCTTTACAAAGTGCAAATAGGACCATTCATAACTTCAGTAGGCAAAAAAAAAGGAAATAAATTAACAATAGATATTTATATTCTGTATTTGGAGAAAAGCAGGTAATAGGACACATCAAATGTTTTTCAGTCCACTGAAAACTAAAAATTTTTACCATGTCTTTAAGAAGAACGTTTATAAATCACCAGACCTGGGTGATTTGCATCAAAATGTACAGACAATTTCTTTAATCCTTTGGTGATGGTACAGTCAAAAGGAAAAATGGGTTAATATGGCAAATCATCTTGCTATCCTGATGTATGTCCCTTGCAAAATAAGAGAAAAATTAACAAGATTTAATTAATGAAATGTAAATAGAGGTAAAATGTGTGAATACCATTTCATGGCAGTCAATATGATGCTGTTAAAAAACAAATTTTGTCAATACAGTCTGATTTTACTATGAATTATGTGTTTGGCTGATAATCACTGTCATGTAGACATAAAAGATTTCTATGGCTTAATGTGTACTGTTTGCTGGCATAGGATAATCTGAGCTTTTAAAAAATGAGCAATTGCATGGCAAGGTTGCAAAACTGAGCAATTAGTGTCAATAAAGCTTGGATAAGATGAATTTAGAACTTGCTAAATGGCAGATTGCAAAGCTGTTGCTAACATAAAATTTTCTCTGAATGAGTATATTTCTAGTGGCATCCCATGGTGGTATCTACTAGAAACAGTGTTGACCAACCAATTTCATCAGTGATCTGGAATTAAAGGCAACATTCCTGTTGATTTAAAACAAACCTGTGAATATTACTGTCTTGGGTTGCAATACAACATGTAACCAAAATAATTATATTATTTTAATAGAATATATATATCTATTATATATTCTATAGAATGTTTATGAATATAGAATTATATAGAATGTCTATTACCGTCTGTTAAAACCAGGTGTGGCATTGTTCTTTACCTTTCCATGACCCATCCTCCCTCCAGAGGGTTATCTGCTGTTAATGGGCCATTGAGTCTCACTGCATGACTGATAAAATTACATCATCCCTTTGTGAGATGCTCCACCCAGGGGGAGGAGCCAAGCATTCCTACCTGGATATAATCTGACACTTGGAGGGCAACAGGCAGCCTTTTTCCACTGGATTCCCAGAGGAAAACAGGACCTGTGTACACCACCACTGGACCTTCAGAAGAAAACCACACCCTTCTACAGGATCACTGCTACAACAGAAACACACCTGTCACTCCAGGAGAGCTGCAGCCACCACTTAATGAGACTGCCACCAACACCCTGACCAACAGGGCGTCAAGTTGTATCCTGACTCTGTCAGTGTGAGGTTTTTTTTGTTGTTGCTGTTTTTGTAGTACTGCATTTTTATTTTCCTAGTAAAGAACTGTTATTCCTATTCCCATATCTTTGCCTGAGAGCCCCTTGATTTCAAGGTTATAGTAATTCAGAGGGGTGGGTGGTTTACATTTTTCCATTTCAAGGGAGGCTTTTGTCATCCTTAGCAGACACCTGTCTTTTCAAACAAGACAGTCACATATGCTGCTGGAATAGAAATTATATTGACATGACAACTACATTAAATTGTATAGGGAGTTTAAGTGTACAAGTGTAATCAAATAAAGCTTTTTAATATGGCTGAGACTATGTCTGCAGAGCTGTGGGAGCAGCATTGACAAGAAGAGTCTTAGAGATGCCACAGTGCAAGCAGAGTCCCCCTGTGATGCTCTGGCAATACAAGCAAATATAATGCTTAGCTACATAAACATAAACTAAACAAGTAGGAGCAGGGAAGTTATTCCACTGGAACTGAAATACTGCATGGAGTTGTGATGCAGGCATCTTGAAAAACATTTTGGAAAATGAAAATGTGCAGAGATGATTTGAAGCCTGATGAGTTTGAGAAAATGGTTTATTGGTAGAGGGTTTGATCTATTTATTGTGAAGTGGCTTGATAGCAGCTGAAATAGGGGAAAAAGGGAAGGTAGGGCACAGTGAATACATAATCTAGCAAGAAGAGTTCAGTAAGAATCAAGGACAGCAGATATTGAGCTCAAATTTTGGAAGCCACAAGGGTCTTGTTGTAGGACTAGAAGATCCACTGTTTTTTTAACACTGGGGTATGAATCTTGGAAAAAAATTAAATTAAAAATCTGTTTCTGAATCTTCACTTCTGTTAGGAAGAAAATGCCTTGAAAAATAAGTTTTAGTCAGATACAGTTCACTTCATGTGGTAGAAGAAAAAGTCCTTAAGCATTAAGTCGGTTAAACATTTGGTTAAATAGACAAGAGTCACTCTGAGATCTGCCCTCCTGTTACCACTTAGGTCTCTCAGAGATGTCCAAGGATTGGCATGTGAGGTTAATTTTATGCTTCTGATTATGTTTTTAGTTTAAATGCCTACACTGTTTACCCCTACCTGTGGGGCTGTCTATGCTCTAGCAACACTGGTCGTACTCATCCTTTTTGTTGCATGTTCAATGGTTATCACAGTCTTTCTGAAATGAGAAGAATTGTCTGTGTCTGTCCCCAAGTTCCCTCCTGTCAGGGAAGAAACACTAGGAAAACATCCTGTCAACAGAACTTTGTTTTCTGAAACTTGTAAGTAAGAAACAATTTGTGAAGGAGGTGTGAGCCATTGTATTTTCTCTCTGGAAGGATCCCTTTCCATATTATTGAGACTGGTCTTATTACAGCCATCTCCAGCTGGCAGGAAAGTTATGTATGTACTCAATAACAGCAAACATCAATGAAATGAGCCTTTAGAGCCCCTTACTGTGCTTGACTCACCTTTATTGATGCAGTGGGATACAAACTGCATTTCCAATAGCAGTAGCTGATGGACCTCGGGACCAGATGGAGGAAACTGCCTGTGACTGGGGAGAACAAATTTAAACCTCTCCTGAGTGCCCCAAAATAACCTTTCAAGCAGTCATGGTTACAAGAGGGAAGGCAGAGCCAGCACTGCTACTGACATCACCCAGCCAAAAGTGTTCTTCTGAAGAGGTACTTCATCTGCCTGAATAAAACAGGGGTGGGATTCACTCACCTAAATGTAGGTCACCTGGGCTGAGTGGTGACCAGGAGAGGTCAGTACTGAATGGGCATCAAAGTGTGATTCAGACCACTCTAAAATAGACATCTAAATTAAGGCTCCACAGAAGTGTCTTCTCTCTCTCTTGGCTGCACAGGGAGTTTTCTAAGTGGCTCAGCTACAGAGTGCTCTTCTGCAGATGTCTGCCTTCATTAACTTTTAGGGTCTTACGACCAACTCAATTTCTGCCACCTGTCAACACAGGGAAAGGGCCCTGATGGGCCACAGTCACACTTGTCGTGTACACAAAAAGGAGCAGATGTGATTTCATTGTGTTCCATATGCAAAAAAAGGGCACATTCACACTGGCTGATGAGCACTTACTGTAAGCAGTGCAGGGAGGCAATCCAGGCTCTGATCATCCAGTCTTTGTTAGCAATCTTTGGACATCGCTTATAAATGAGTGAAAATGATTTCTCAATTTTTTTCCCTGCTCATTACAAATGAGGACTGATCTAACATTGATATCAAAAGGTGACAGACTCATTCCACTTTCCAGCTGAGGCCAAACCAAAGAAAGCCAGTTTGAACCCTGCACTGGTGACACGTGGATAATACAGTGATGGCAGTTTCTCTGTGTTTTCTAATTATAAATGACAATCTGAAGTTGAGGTAGGGCTGTCACATTCCCAGTGGCTGCAGGAGGAATGATGGGCTGGGTACTCTTGCAGCTTGGTGCTAGGAGAGGAAAACAGCATTACTGAAAAATTTGCAGAGAGCTCTGTGACTCCCTGTGTGCTGTGGGATACAGTGCTGGTTTTGAAAGCTATAAAACTAGTCAAGTGACTTGAGAATATCTCATTATTTCCTTCACTGGGAAAACGTCATCAGAATTGGACTGTGAAGCAGGATAACAGAAGCAAAGATTAGTTCAAGATACCTGGTATTTTTGAGAGCTGGATAGAATTTTACTTGTGTGAGACTTCCCTGCAAATGGAAGACTAGTTACAATGTGATGGAAAAGAGGAGAGGACTTTGCAGCAGACTAACTGAGAATAATCTGATACCAAAGAGAAGCCTGTGACTTGTAGATTTACGCCATTCAAATGAATGAGAAACTACCCAGTAAGACTTTTAAAATACCAACAAGTGCTTGAAATGGGCTAATAAGCGAGTTGCCATGTAAAAAATGGAACTGTAGGTGACAACAGAAGCAGCTCCTTGAACAACTTCTAAAAACCCAGACTGCCATGAAGTTTTACGTGAAAGAGGACTTTAGATTCCTAATACACGTAACACATCTTAAAAGAAATATTTTTATTTTTCCAATATATGTCTTCTGACTTCAATTGTTGTTCTCACTTTCACCTCTTGTCTAAGACCAAATTAAGAGTCAGTATAAATATCCTTTTTCCATTCTCACATGTCACATAGGCCAGAAGATGCTGAGTGAGCGCTATGCTTAAAAACTTCTTCAGAAACCAGGCACAGAGGATGTGTGATGGAAACAACCCAAGGACATGCATTATTTCTGTAGTGAAATAAAGCCTGCAGTAGTACTAGCAGAGGGAAGCATCCTGGTGGTGGTACCAAATAAAATGGGACAAATACGTGTGGCAAGCACAGTATGTCTCAACCCACACTCTGTCAAGTGAGACCCAGTCAGCAGGCAAAGGAGGGTACACACATGGGCAAATCAGCAGTGACGTGCAGGGTCTGTTCCAGTGGAACTGGATATTGGACCGGGCCTTGTTACATGCAAGCACAACTGATTAAGCAAAACTGCACTATTGTGAGCTGTGGAAATTGCCAATGCAACCAAGGTGAATGGCCTTTACCGTTCGTATTTTTCCCAAATGCATTTGCTGGAGCAAAGATGCTGCTCGTGCATCTGCAGTGCTGCTTCTCTTTGTGCTGGAATTGTTTCACTCTGAGTTCATGTTCCCAAAGCCCTGCTCTGCCACCTGCCCTCAGCGTTCCTTTCTCTCCCCCAGGTTTTGCAGTCTCATTGCTCTGACATCCCAGCATGATCACATCCAACATTATCCTGTCTGTTTTTTCTCCCTGACAGCCACTCACAGGAAATTCTCATCTGAAGGAGGATCTGTGAAGAGACCGTTGTCTCTGTGTGTTGTCTCTGCCTTGTTCCCTTTTTGCAGTTCCTGTCATAGCTCCTTGCTGCTCAGTCTCAGTTCTCTGATGAATCTAATCTGCTTCCCCCTGCTCCTTGACTGAAGATACCTTCACAGCTGTTACTCAGAGCGTAGCAAGGGGGACAGCTCCATCTTATTACTCTCTTTCAAAAGCAATAGCTTTGTGCAAAGTGTTTTCTTTCTTGGAGGCTGGAATAGATGATCTCCAGAGGTCTCTTCCAACTCTAACAATTCTGTGATTCTGTGTTTCTTCCCTTTTAAGTCACTCCCTCCTTTGCAGTTTGAGGTGGGCTCTTCATTTCTCAGCTCAGCTTTGGACCCTGGGGTTTGGAAAGAGCCAACATCTCTGTCACCTTTCACTAAGTCACCTTCTTTAATGTGGAAAATGTGTTCTCTGTATGTCAAATTCAGTAAATACCTTTAATGTGACTATATGTGTGTGTCCATTCACAGTGAGGTAAGAGCTTGGAGACAGCAGTCAGAAGATTTAGCAACCTGCCCCCACATCTCTCTCTTTCCACCACAAGGCTTCATAAAGTCCCACATTTTTCTACCCTTGCCTGTGGTTTCTCTCAGGTCAGGTGGACTGTGTGTCCAGCTCCTCCATTTAAAAACAATTTGCTTCATCAAAGAGTTTGTTAGCATGAGTCAAATAAGCCCCTTGAACACCTTCTTTAGACTATTTCTCATTGAAGATGCCTTTTTTTTCCTTCTAAAAAGGAAAGACTCTACAAATACATTTTCACCTCCTAAAACCACAGCCCTTGCTTGGCACCTGCTTCCTCAGAGTCAGTGGAATTTCTCAGTGTGGATGTGAAGGGACAGCCACACTCCTCAGGGCCATATGGCCCCCAGCCAAGATGTGCAAATTCCCCTCCCAGCTCTGCTAGAATACTGACACATTCATTACAGAGAGCTTGAAGCTGAACAGCAAGGGGCAAAAACCCTGCTTAGTGAGGAGCTCTGTGAACACATTTTTCCCTGCAATGAAGTGGAGAAGAAATGTGAAAATTATCTTCACCATTTCTACTAGGGCTCACAGTGTAGTTGGACTTTATTTTTAGCTCTTTACCACTTTTTTTTTGGCCGTTCATTATTTATTTCACATCTTGAGAGAGGCCACTCTTGCTCATCACTCTCTGAACTTTCAGGTAGTCAAAGACTTCAGCTTATGACTTTCCCTGCTTCGATTAGGTATGGTCCAATAAGCCTGGTTACTGCTGGCAGACTCCCAAAGTTTCATTTGCTAGAAAATAAGCCTAATGCCCATTATTTTATCCCCAAGGCACTTCAAGTTTCCAGACGGCTTTCAAATTTGAGATTAGGAGGCATAAACAAGCCAGCTGATTAATTACACGAGGTGTTTTATACATTAGATTCCATTTTTCAGCTGCTAAGTAAGAGGGAAAACCTCCTCATCTGCCAAGAGAGTGCCTGTTTTCTCATGTGGCTACTTTGCATGGGAGCAGGCTGCTCTCTCTTTGAAATTGCTGTTAACAAAGAGGAAAGATTTCTAATTTGAGGAAACTATGAAGAATGAGCAGAATGAGGCTTACCACCCCCACTGTCCTTGCTGGTGGTTCTTCATCTTTGGATGCTGGACGAATGACAATGAACCAACATGCCGAAATTTCACATGTTGCTCTTTATTTCTCTCTATTCATTTTGATGGAGGCTAACAAAACCCCAGCATCAAATAAGCACAGACAGAGTTCATCTTCACCAGAGGGAGGCTGGGAAAGCCTGTCTCCTTTGCACGAAGGCACACTCACCTGTAGCAACACCAGTGATTCCCAGGGTCTCTGCTGTTCCCTTGCTATCTTTGTCATAATGTCTCACCCAAGGCTGTTCAACCTGCCCACACTTGTGGCAAACTCAGTCTAACCATGACATTAGAAAGGGCATCATAGGAACTCCTCAGTGTCTGCCAGGTTTGTGTCAGACTTGCCAGGGTCCTTATCTCTCCCTCCTAACTTGGGTCTTCGCAACTCCTGATAGTACTGACTTCATGAGGCTGGGACATCTTTCCTTTCCATGCAGGAATGCTATCTTTGCAGGTGCAGTGTCTGCTGCCCTTCCTCCATCTCACCAGCAAAGGTAACCCCAGCTGCAGACTGAGACATACAGAAGGAGAAGGGAGGACTAGGCCTACAAAGGGTTTAGCAGTGGCACCTCTCTAACAGCATCCTGTTCATTTCAGCAACTTCTTCCAGCACTTCCCCATGGACAGAAGTTTTTAGTTGCCTTGTAAGAAGATAATCTTTTCACTAAGTGAAATTTGTCTTGCTACCAGATGCAGAAGCGGTGGCAAATGACATCTGTTAATTCCTATCCCTGCATCATTCCCAAGTGGTTAAAAGCTCTGAGTGCAGAAGACAGCAGGGAAGGGGGAAGGGCAACTAAGCAATGCCACAAAAAATGAAAGCTATCTTCAAACAGAACATCAAAGTATAATTGAAAGCAGCTGTACTTTTTAGTTTAATGCCCATCCTAGATACAAAATGAAAACAGTAGCTACAATTGTAATGAAATAAAGGATTAAAACAATCCTAATTAAGAGTGATATCTCACATATCACAGACCTGGTCTTCTGCTGGCTTCTGAAGAAAGGCACATAGGGTCACTTGGCACTTGCCAATGCCACATCCTGATATTTCTAAAAAGTTCTAATAATACACTATTCAAAGACTACAATAGCTACAAAAGGTGACTGAAAATGTTATGAATGACCAAAAGTTAAAAGCTGAAGATTTCAAAATAGATTAATGGTCTATGCATAATAGTGGGGCATACATAGAAACTCAAGTACCTGAAAATAAATGAAGTAAATAAAGTTCTAAATCAAAAAAGAGATTGCAGTAAAACACATTCTCCCCTCCACCACCTTGCTGTGCTGACAAAAATGCCTGAAACCCATGCAGACAAAAAAAATGCTATGTCCTCTAAAGCAAGGTAATAAGCTAGACATGGAAGACCACAGCAATGAAGACAGTGCATCCATATTTCAAGTGTTTTCATGACTGATGATGACAGATCCTTTCCTGGCTGTGAGTGGTATAAGAAGGAACTAATTTTCTTTGACTTTTCTCAAGCAGACAGAAAATAAGGCAATGAAGCATAGATATTATGGTTTGGCAAGTGACTTTTCTGAGTATTCAGTAGGACCGATCTTTAGCTTGCATATATCAGCATAGCATCATTGCCTTCATATATTAATTTAACATCTGCCCCAGTTTATTGATGCTTTTGTTGATGTTCTTTCTTAATGGACATTCATACATATCCTAACAAAGAAACCCTCAAAGGAGCTGCCTTAAATCAATGGAGCAAAACAATTTACCCCATAGTGGAAAGAAATATTGGAATGTATTCAAGAGCTCCAAAACAATGTGAGTAACTCAGCCTGGGATTTGTTTGAAAGAAAAATGAAGAAATTTATTTCTGCCAGGACATGGCTGCCCATTGTTGTACCTCTAGCCTCTATGCTTGCATGCTACTGTCTACTAAACTAAATCCAATACTAGTATTCAAAATCACTCCCCAGTGCAAAGATTGCCTAAATTATATTAACTATCACTGAGCAAGCATGTGTCTAATCCTTTACTTGTATTCCTCTATTGATCATAACTATTTCTTTGTTCAGTACCCTGTCCAAATATATTCTAAATATAAAATATAGTGCTTGGTGCTGACATATGAGGAATGGCAGGGGGGAGAGTGGGGGTTGTCTTACTTCTCAGTCAGCAACTACTAGCTCAGCATATTCTTACCCATCTGATTGCCTGTCCTTGGACCTGAGAGTATTTCCTCCCACAGGCACTGAAATCTGTACATTTGGAAGCCATAGTAATAGGAATAAACCCTTTTATTGTTTCTTTGGATACTGAAGCTTGCCTCAAAGGTCCACATCTGTCTCTCCCGTTTATTACCTACTTAACTATTGGCTCTTCTTTGGCTCTCCTGTCCTTCAGTCCACTGGCAATTCATCTGCTCTTAATGAGGTGTCAAAAATGATTGATAATGCCTCTGTAATTATCTCTGCCTGCTCTTTAAAAACATTCAGGTGAGACTTTCTGTCCTTGCTCATATATGAGCATTTAGTTTGTCACCATAATTTTCTTTGTTCTTCTTCACCAGCCCAAACAACTGCTCCC
Source organism: Cyanistes caeruleus (assembly GCF_971803275.1). Taxonomy (NCBI): domain Eukaryota; kingdom Metazoa; phylum Chordata; class Aves; order Passeriformes; family Paridae; genus Cyanistes; species Cyanistes caeruleus. The sequence continues at coordinate 113,516,447 of NC_141701.1, forward strand.
TTAATTGTTTTCTCAGTTTCTCACCAACTGAATCAAAAGTACTGCTTCAAATTCAAAGCAACAAATTATGTATTTGCACATACTTTGCTTGTGAAGTTTCAGTAAGATCAGTGATAAGTGCAAGATACAAATCAGAGCACATGTATGCCTTAGAGAAATGAGCTCTTGTATGCTTTAATCTATTTCTTCCGGTTTGGATCCCAAATTGGCTTTGATTCCTGTGCTTTTATCTGATGTGCCAGTCTGGGGGCCAAGTTTTTGTATTAGGAAACAGATTTTACTCTTTGATGGGGGTAGCTTCTGAAGGCTTTTGGTTGAACTCCATGCCCAAAGCAGATGGTAAAGTTAGTTTTACAACCCAGGACCTTAATTTGGTGTTGATGGACGCTCTAGAGCACCTATATTGTAATGAAAAGATGAAATTATTTGGTTTTGAGCTACACAGGGACATTTCATCCATTTATTCAGATTATGGTGCCTTGGAAATCATTACAAATTAAGACAGAGGCATTACTGGGACTGATAAAGCCTGTTTTCAGTGAAGAATGAGTGTAAAATAAATGTTGATGTATAGGATATCAGGAAATTTATTGTGAATTTTGTCTTCTTAGGAAAGATTCAGTGCATTCAAACAAAAAATTATTTCCTTCAGGTACCCTTGATTGTGAAGTACCATATGACTGCACCATTTTTTCACTGATTTTTTAGGAGGGTAAAATAACTGAAAATTTGAAGGCATTGAAACTGAACAGCAAAAGGTACATGACAAAATTTTAAAAGCATCAGATCCGGTTTTTAGAAACTCATGATAATTCTTTCTACAGACTTTGGTGCACAGAAGCACCCATCCAATATATAATATACCAATGCATGTATAGTGAGCTCTTCATCCTGGTACTAGAGAGGAGGCTTCACTGAGCATATTTATTGGGTACTCCTCAAGAAGGCTGGTCTCACCCGATCTTAGACATCTAAAGAAAAGACGTTTATAATAATAAGTCTCCCTCCCTCTAGTCTCCCTCCCTCTAGTTTTGGTGGGGTTTTTTTGTTGGAAAAAACAAGGCATGGCCAATCTGTCACTTAGGCATCACCTTCAGAGAGGTGCTCTTATTGTGCTCCAAAATGTGTCTTTTTCTCACACTTGGGAGATAACTCCACTTTGGCCAAAGGATCCATTCAGAGTCTTCCTCCTCTGCATTCCCTCAGATTTGATGAAAAGTCTGGGCTGGTCATATAGAGATTGGTTTCTCCATGGTTGTTTCAGAAGTCTGCTTAGGGTCAGAAAGGAGATTTGGACAAGAGACTAATGGTTATGGGTTTTATTGCCTTGATTGTGGAATAGCACATACTCTTCTGCTATGAGATGACAGTGCAGCTCCTAGCACCCTTGCTGCCATTCTGAAAGGGAATCACTACTAGAGCATGTCCTGCTCAAGCAGTGTTCTGGTAGTTCTAGTAGTTCTAGCAGTCATGTTCTGGCTCAAGCCTAATGAAATGTGCAGTAAGGTTTATTACACTGATCCTTCCCTCTGCTCTTTTTGAGATCCGTTTTTGAAGTTCTGATGGAGGGCAATGAAGAAGGGCTACAGTTTCACTGGCATCATTATTTTTTTATTAAGTTCGCCCACATCACGCAGTAATTGGGTTTCCTGATTTGGAATCCTGAAAGTTCTCAATATTCTTTCAACCTATCCATCATGTTAATATCCGTACCAAACACGTCTTCTCGAGCCACTGGCACAGCTCATTATGCACTTCAGCCCTAGGCAAGTCCCCTTCTATCCCAATCCAGTTACCCTGGCACAGATGGATGCTGCAGCTTCTAGCTACCCAGTCATTTAGAAGAAAAGATCGAATGTTGGCACCAATGAGAATTTTGTACATACCACTTTTTGTCCCCAAACTGGAGAAAGCACACTAAACTACTATTGTTGGGTGGGGGGGTGACATCCTGAAAACAGGATGCTGCTGTGCACATTGCTCTGCATAAGCAGCAGGACAGGCCCAAAGTGAACAGCTTCCAGCTTGGGTAATTTTTGTGATCAGACTGATGAGCTTTATACAGTTATTCATGCTGGAAACATAAACATGTATATACTAAACACTGAAAAGAAGTGTTTAGATTATTTTTCAACACATCAAGCAACTTCTCTAAAAGAAAGCCAGAAAGCTTTATTCACATGAAGCCAGGCCTGGAAACATGTTTATTTGGGACAGGCATTTTAAATTTTAAATACCATTTCTATGCACATATTGTGTGGTGGGTTTTCCTCTTTTTTTTTTTCTTTTTTTTTTTTTAAATTTTCTTTTTTGTTGTTTTTTTTGCAGTGGGGGGTTTGTTGTTGTCTATTAAATGTGCATAAATATTCGAATTTACATTAAAACTTTTAAACCACTTATCTTAATGCTTAACAACCACTTTAATGCTTTCTTTATTAATTTTGGGTTTTGCTCTTGAAGCAGACATCTTGGGATATGAAACATCTTTCCTTGTGTTTTTTAAAGAGATTTAGATAAATCTGAGACCGAGCACGAAGAGCCAGTACAGATTAAATTGATTCTTGTTAGATCTTCAATAAAGGCAACAATGTTCTGGAGCATCTTAGTCACGAAGACCAAACTGTTAGACCAAGGGAACGCCAAGCAGGAAGCAAAAATACACACATTCATAAACATCACAGTGAATTCCCCTGCACGCACCTTGTTCACTCAGCCCAAAGCAACCACAAATTAGCTCGTGTTTGGCACTGGTCATAACACCCACACAATTACTGCAGGTCCCCTGCAGGATGGCAGCTAATGAGGTGCTGATAATGCACCACCTCACTGAACTGGAGATTTCAGAGTCTCCTGCACTGGGAACACCTGTGTGGGGAAGGTGACTGCACAGGGCACAGCTCTGACCCCTGCTCTGGGCATGCCCTTGGCCTCCATTCCTGGCACTCCCCAGGCCAGGGAATTATGACCATTATTTTCCAGGTGCAAACATAAAGCTTCCTCTCTGCTAATTGCAAATTATTTAGCTTTAGATTGTTGCTGCAAAAAGCAGCTTTGGAAGCATTAGCGGTACAGTAAATAGCGCTGATAAGGCAAGTGTGTAACCCTAAAAAAATAGCATGTTATTCAACTATCAGAGTGACTGACATGTTGTTTAACTTCAGCACTCTCTTTCTTTCTTTCTTTCTTTCTTTCTTTCTTTCTTTCTTTCTTTCTTTCTTTCTTTCTTTCTTTCTTTCTTTCTTTCTTTCTTTCTTTCTTTCTTTCTTTCTTTCTTTCTTTCTTTCTTTCTTTCTTTCTTTCTTTCTTTCTTTCTTTCTTTCTTTCTTTCTTTCTTTCTTTCTTTCTTTCTTTCTTTCTTTCTTTCTTTCTTTCTTTCTTTCTTTCTTTCTTTCTTTCTTTCTTTCTTTCTTTCTTTCTTTCTTTCTTTCTTTCTTTCTTTCTTTCTTTCTTTCTTTCTTTCTTTCTTTCTTTCTTTCTTTCTTTCTTTCTTTCTTTCTTTCTTTCTTTCTTTTTCTTTCTTTCTCTCTCTTTTGGCTAAGGAGCATAATGATTAAAATAAAAATTAATTATTCAGATTTGCTGAGGACAAAGAAAGAATTCTTTCTCAGTAAATCTACAGTGAGTCAGTCTGCCAGGGCCAAGAATCAGCACTAAGTGAAAAGAAACCCAAGTAAGTAATTAACAGCAGTGACAGCAATACCAGAGGTGGGAGCTAAAAACACCATAAACATAAATGTCCTTCAGGTGCTGTTTTAGCTCAGACTGACTGGAAAATGAGAGCAGTGCATTTCTTCAGAAACTGATTTCAAACACTGAACTGTTAACCCTTGCCACATAACTCATTCCAACCTTATTCTCCAGGCATACTCTTAGACACACATGTTGACAATCAAAATTGGAATTGCTTTACATTGTTGAGAAATTTGAGACAACATTCCAAACATGTCAAATTCAGTGCCATATTTGAAAAAAAAAAAAGATTAATCTATTACTGGTAGAATTTTCACCCACTACTTACTGTTTTGCTCCTATTTTTCTCTCAGGGTACTACATGGCCATTTCACTGGGAGATCCAAGAAGTCATGCTAAGTCTGGCACAGCTCAAATTTCAGCTAAAAACCCACAGGAATGGCACTTTATGGGTAAAGTGATGCAGAATCGAAGATAGAGCACAAAAAACTGATAGCCTTATTTTGATCATGGTAAAATATAGACTGAATTCTGATGTGGAGAATTCTCACACTTGAATAGCCTGAAATTACTGAAACCATACCACAGCCCATCCTAGAGCAAAAGCAGATTTTTGGGAAGAGCTGTCCTTTCTTGAAATTTAAGTTTCTTTGAGCATATGAAGTTATCTCTATAAATCATGTTGGAAATATGCTTAAAATCTGCCACACTTGTGAGTAATTCTAGTTTTACACCACCACAGATATATCACTACTGCTCATTTTTAAGGATAAAGTATAATTATAAAAGGCAAAAAATAATCTACATGAGGAAAGTTGTGTGTTACATATAATAAGTTAGATTAGAAAAGGTCAGATGATAACAAAGCCTAACTATATGCCAAGACCTCCAAATACTCATTCAGCTAATAGCTGGGCACTTTACACAGAAGAGGTTTGGCTCTTGGCCATTACATTTGACAGTACAAACTTGGTAACTCCAAGTGAGTGTTCTTTGAGGGTCAGAGGGCTGCTGCTTTTGTTCACTTTCCACATTTGTCAGAAGCTGCCAGTCTGACTGCAGACAGAGACCAGAGCCACATGTGTGGCTCTTCCCCACTTCTCCAACATTTGGCAACACATAGCTGGCAATCACCTTGTGAATCAAATTACTTCTGTCAGACTTTTCAAGAAATGCAGAAACAGGAGATTAGAAAGGGAAGGCAGCCTTTTGTGTTCCCTCCTGGTGGTAAGGATCCTTCTTAGAATCAACCAGAACCTGGTTTTCCAGGTTTAAGTACTCCTTAAAAACATGATTTTGCTCTCAACAAACCTTGCCAAAGTAATTCATGCACAGCATTCAGAGTAAAATAGGATCTTACCATTAATCACCTCATTTAAAAAGGAAAGTATCCTCCTTATGTGCTTGAGGGTTTTGCCTTTGTTGGGGTTAACCCGCAGGTCTCCTGTTAGCATTTTCTGCTCAATTAGTTCTTTCAAAGGGATTATTGAATCTGCACAGATATTGTGTAATCTAGGCTAAGTCAGGAAATAGCATAATGAGAAGCAGTTACATGGAGAAGGGAGGTCAAAAAAAGCAGCAACAGGAACTCAGAAAATATGAGGATATAAATAAAAGGACAGGTGCTATCTTCAGTCATGTAATGTGATTTGGAGTCAGTAATTGACCTAAAAATAGAGGAGACTAAAAGAAAACATTCTGAAAAGCACAGTAGAGGCCATAATCTCAGCTGGTGTAATTCAATGTACTTCCAGAGGAATGAGTACAGAAGTGAATCACTACAGCAGAATAATAATAACCTATATATTTATAGAAGAAGTGGCAAAAATAGCACTTGTCAAAAAACATTACTCAAAGCTAAAGCAAAATGCTTATCGAAGTAGACCACATTCTGTGAGCAGAGCTGTGATTACTATATTATGATTACAGTAAAGGCAAGCGATGCATAGACTCAGTTAATTTTAAATGCAAGTTAAGCAAGAAATATTTGGTAACTATGATACAGATGGTACCAATCCTAAAAAAGAAGGGATCATGTTTATATTTTCCTGCATGGCAGTATTTTTGGAATGACAATGGCTAAGTCAGAACAAATACTTAAGTGGATCCTGCTCAGCTGGGTATATATCTGATCACATTTCAAACCTTGCCAGTTTTGCCTTGGATATAATTATCTCAGACTCTGGAGGATTACTGAAGGAATTTTACTTATCAGAGGCAACTGGTGATTTTAAAGGATGGGCATTCCCCATCAGCCTGTGGACAAAAGGAAACCAAAGGCTGAGATTGCCTCAGACAACATAAAAAGACTAAAAATCTAAAGAAGACTTTTAGACTTCTTGCTTTGAAATGAGAAATTAGATCTTCAGTCTTCCCTGTTTCAAAACCTCCCTGCTCAGCTCCAGAGAAATATCACTGTTGAGAAAACTTGAGAGACAGAATAAATGAGGAAATTCCACTTTCCTCTTGGTTGATTTTTTTTTTTTTTCACTTGAATAGAAAACTTTCATAAAGTTGGAAAAATTCTGCTCCAAGAGGAGTAAACAGGAGGAGAAACATGTTTTCTGGCTGGTATCCTTCAGGCCAAGAATACTGCTAAATCTGTGCTTTAATCACTGACATTTTATGCAACCGTCTATAATTAAAAGCAGAGTTTTCACCCAAAATGTATCTTATGCAAGCAACATATGTTTTGTGAAAGTGAGCTTAACTGTTCCCATGCACTGAAGGAGCAACTTCATTCCTGGAGAGCTGAGACCAGACCGCCTCCTTCCAAGGCTGCTGTGCTCCAGGAAGCCAAGCGTTACCCTTGCCAGGCTCGTGAGGAGCGATACTCGATGTTGTAAATCAGCCCTGTACTTACTACACTGATTTAATCCTCCTGAGACTGTGACTCCTGCAGAAGCAGGGCTGTTTGCCTGCTGAGCTTTCACACAGAGCCAGGATAATTGCATCCAGAAGCAGTTCTCTCCCACAGTGGCTAAATGCAAAGCCCTGTAGCAGAGCCAGCTCCCCAGACGCACTGCTGGGTCATCGCATCCATTTCACACGTTCATAGCTGAGCAGCCTCCTATGAGCCATTTCAGAGTGGTGCTCCTCAGCATAACAGAGGAATGACAAGTGGCAGAAAGGGCTCTGTTATCACCTTCAATAAGGTTAAGGAATAATTCAAAAGCACAAAAATCACAGTGTTTAATTGAAAGTTTTAATAGCTTTTAAAATGTTAACAGAATGGTGTTCCAGCCTTCCCAAAGATCAATGAAAGCTGCATGTGTGTGTTATTTCTTTGAGAACTAGCACAGTCACGAAGTGTTATGGAAGTGTTAGGGTTATTGGCTTTAAATGGAAGCCAACAAATTATAAAACATCTAAACCAACAGCTTTGATTCACTCTACTTGCTTTGCAGTTGAATAGGCTAAAATGAAATTAAAATATGTGCCTCAAGGTTAAAAGATAATTTTTCTATGGAGAAGTAAAGTACGACACTTTATTTCAAACTGAGGAATAACATCAAGAAAATAAATAAAAAGAAAACCAGGAAAATTTAAGCACTACTTCTATCTGTTTGCAAAACATCAACATTTCTTCAAAAAGAAAAAAATGCAACTTTTTCACATCAGTTTGAACCAACTCTTCTCAAAAGCTTAGAAATCTCTTCTAAGAGATAAGAATTGGCACCAACTTCAATTCTGTGCTGCAACATCACAAAATACAGTTTAGTAGGATAACACAACTCTTCTTGTTCTCTTAATATTTTCCCCTTGGTTTCTTCTGCACAAAAATATCCTGAAGATTCTTTTTTCATTAGTTCTGTTTTGCTTGAAATACTGATCTGTTGCTGATGTGCTCTGTGAACCCAATGAATGTGTCATTGCAAAGTTGATATGATGGTGCCAAGATGCCTGTTGAGCAGCAAAAATGTTTTCATGGTTTGATTATTTATACTTAATCACTTTAGAAACATTTCTAAACAAAGTTTAGAAACTGTGCAACTGGTCACACACCATGTCACCACTTTTATTGCATTCTATTAATGTAGATTTTGTTCAGGTTTTTTCTAGAGTGAACCCATCCATGTACATGAGTATTCTCTGCCTTCTGTGCACAAGAGCCTTCTTGTTCCTCACTGGAAATTCTGGCATTAGCCTTGCACAGGGTCATGAGAAACGTGCTTAGGATGGTGCAGTGAGATGCTGAAGAAGACTCACTGTGTGTTTATGCTCTCCCAGCAGAGACAAGGGTGTCTGGGGCTCTGCAGTAACACAAACCGCATACCAAGTCTGCAGCAATGACAGATGTCATTAACAAATCTGTCCAAACTTTGTTTAATAATAGGCAAACTCTTTCTGACCATCTAGTGAAAATCATTGCATTTGGATTGTTTGAAATCCCATTTATTCCATATTTACCAGTCCGTGTTTTCTCCAATTTGACAGAAAACTCTTTCTTAAAAGTTGTCAGCGGGCTGGAACAAGATTATATTGAAAAGTGGACAGTGGTGTTGGGGCTGATTGAGACAGACTTGTAAAATAAGCAGTTGATTGGTAAACGAGTGGTCTCTTCTCTGAATATCGATAGTGGTGGGATGATGAACACTATTTGCTCTCAAAAGTTGAAAACACTGCATCCATTTAAACAGCAACAGCATTGTTTTAGCTGTCATAAGGCCTCTGGCAAGATAAGTGGGAGAAGTTGACATGTTTTTGTAGCCGACTGACATAATTAGGAGAAAAAAAAACAAGATTTTTTTCAGTTTCTGCAGTTTGAAAGATCTTGTCTACTAGGTGCCCCCCCTTTTTCTCAGCTATATTCACAAGTCTAAGAAAAGACAGTAACTTTTATAACAAGTACATTAAACAAGGGAGAGTAAGTGCAAATGTGCCCGAGGACTTAAGAGTAATGTAAGGTCTTGGATAATTTGATTCAAAACCAGCTAACTGGAAATCCTTGTGTGAACTTCGGTGTTCTTTAATGGTAGACAGGGATGATCAGGAAAAACACATTGTGTCCCCCTACATATAAAATTTTGCAGCTGTTTTGCTGAGTGTCATACCCATCATCAGCAGTGGAACATCTTAACCAATGCTTTCAACATTGACAGGTCTCAGGTGGGTGAAATAGTTTAGACAGCTGGGTGTACAAGGGGATGACATAAAACACAGTTTATTTCAATTGTAAAATTCTGTCACAGAAGATATTTTTTATCCTAGTGTCTCTCAAGGTTTTCTGTTGTTTCTCCAACCCCTTTTCCTAGGATAACTGTGAAAACAAGACAGGAAGGTTAACTCAGATACTCCATATCATGTAACAAGCCACAGAAGTTTGTCTCTGAGCAAACAAGCCATTCTGTTGTCAGCTACTTTTCAAGAGGTTGCAGATGCACAAATTGATTTTCATACTGAATTTGATGAGCAAAAGTGGAAGCACTTCAGTATGTCACATATTTCTAAAGCCAGACTTTCCAGCCAGCTGATTAATTCATACTCCATTAGGATATGATGTCTGACATGAAGACCTTTAGTTCTAATGAGTAACCAAGAATTTGGATACTCTGAGCCCTTCATCCTCATTCAAGACACTGAAGTAAAGGCAGTTTTCCTCTGGCGATAGTCTTAGAAAACAGGATATAAAAGCAATGTCCTCTCTTTAAAAGTGGTTACTAGCAAGCTGCATGTGTTCTAGAGGAGCTCTTTAGGCTTTGTTCTTACAATGCCAGAGCCCCTCTCACTCTGTGTGCAAAAGATACAGAGAGCACATTCCATGTAGAAAACAGCACTCTCAAAACACGAGACTCCTTTTCTAGACACGCTTCCTCCCATTTTGGGAATCACGAGTGGGGAAGACAAACTGTTCTGCCGAGCTTGGATTTGGATATATCTGCAGATTTATAAGCCCTTAGGCCCTGCTGGGGTGTGTCATTGCTCTGCATTGGCACAGAGGACTGAATCTCCACAGAGGACTGAAGAGGAAGTAAAAAACCAAGTGGAAAGAGAAGAAACACTGGCCACAAACACCCCCACACCTGGGGGGCCGTGTGGGAGATAATCTGGGTGAGCCCCACACCAGTCCCAGGCATGGTGGGGAAGGTTCAAGGCGTGGAGGCAGGAGCAGTGCAAACTCTTGCTGATGATCAGGTTGACAACCCACCAAACTGGCTAAGCCACATCTTGCCCTGACCCCAAGTAGAGCCAGAAAGAGTAGCTCCCATCTGCTTGATTCTCACCCCACTGGCAGCAGTATCCCCACAGACCCTCACTCAGCATCTGTGAGCACCACAGCTCAGCACAAAATGAGCAGGTCCTGGGCTTGTCTTCATTCTCCCAGGCTGCTCTGCATTTTTGAAATTAAAAAATATTTTTATTAAAGAAAGATGCTTTTATTTCTGGCTTTTGTCATCTTTCTAAGCAGGCATTTCCAATCTTAGGGTCTTAATTAAGAAGATGCTAAAGGATGCCTTCCTTTATTTAAGAAAAATTTTTAATCACCTTGACTTCCAAAACAATCTGAATAATCCAGCCTTAAGTCTCCTCAATAAGGCCAGATTTATAAATTCAATCAGACTTTTGCTTGAGGTTTTGCAAATTTGGTTTTAAGTATCTGTATACTTAGATCAGCACAGGTCAGTTTGAAACTTTGGTAAATAAAAAGAAATTAAAACCTCTACACCAAATATTCCTTCCATTGTAGCTGACATGAGAAGATATATATCTTGTATGAAGAGTGTCTTCCCCATCAATTTGGTGGCTAAATTACAGCTGCTGGGTCAAGAACAGATGAAGAGAATAAAGCTAAAACCTTCTTAATTTTCTTTTACTTTAGATCTATTTGAAAGATCAAGAGCTTAGTCTTTCACACTTTCCATGGCTTGATAAAGGATGCATTAAGGATATTTGAATTCTTGCATCTTCATGAAGAACCAAAATTGATATTAAAGACTTTACAATCTCTTTTATCTGAAGTTAATTAGCCACTGAAAAAAAATTTATATGCTAGCAGAGTCTATGACAATCTGTCTTAAAAAAACCTTTCTTTTCTCTTATTAAACATCCTCCTATTTGGCTGTGGCAATTCACTACTTTTCTATTTCTCCAATCACTGTAAAATTTTTCAGGACTTCAATTTCAAAAGTGAAAAAGAAGAAAGAGGGAAACAATAAAAGTGAACCATCTGTTTTCTAAATGCCTTTCCAATCATGCTCCATAGATTCCTTCCTTCCTGAGCTTCACCCAGGTACATTTGTTTAAAAATTGAACACTTGTCCTCTATTTCCTCAGGAGTTTCTCAGCCTTTGTTGATATCAAGCACCCCAGCAGACTGGGCTCCCATCTAAGAATGATGGGGTCTTAGAAGAGGCTGGCAGCAGACAACAAGGGTTTACATTCATGGTGCTTGAGTATATTTAATGGAATTAAGAGTGATAACAGACCTGAGAAAGTCTCGTTTCCTTGACAATGATAAGGATCTTGGGTAGAGACAGCCACTGTATCTAAAATAAGTTACATAAACCTGCAAAACAATTTTTTTTTTAAATACAGGATGCCTGCTTGTAAACTATTTATTCATAAATTCCTCATAGAAGCAAGTGACATAACATAATATTGCATTATAAGCAATAACCTTAATAAACCTCTGATTTAAAACATTTTAACTCAAGACAAAGCCTGAGACTGGTATTTTAAAAGTAACTTAATTTTTTTAAAATCTTGTTAGGTGAGAGAGATACCACTAAACTGGGAGGGAGGCATGCCTTCAGTCAACTGAAGAAAAATTTTGCTTTTAGCCAAGTCTGCTTTACTGTCCCTTAAGTATAGCAACTACATTTTCAGTATAGTAATAACTTTGCAACAATAATATTGTACCACATAATTCCAGGAAAAGGAACAAAAGTTATATTGGCCTTCACAGGCTTTGGGCTAAAACAAAACCAGGTTTGCTCCTACCTTTAACGTGGAAGAGTTCATGTATATGATTCTTGTCCTTCTATGCACTGATGAAAGAATACAATCTTTTCAAAATTCAGTGAAGATCATAATTAAAATTAGATTCTCTTTCTTATCTACAAAGCCTTGAAGCTGTCATAATTTGAGTGCTATTCTTCTTGATCTACTTAGCCCTGACAGCTTAAGTCAATGTTGAATTAAACTTGTGCCAAACCATCCCCTTTGTCAGCATCTTTTTCTCTTAAAGGAATCCCTAGGCACAACTGAAATAGGAGAACCTTTAAAGTAGACTGGCTAAATATTCCCCCAAAATTACCATGGACTTCTTTCCCTCACACTCAGTGAGGATGCTGGCAGTTAAAAATACTTTCTGCAAGAGGACCTTTACTGTGATCAATGAGAACTGCTCCTTTAATTTTAATGGAATTACACTGAACTACTGCAGGTAAGTATCTGGCCCTCTACTCTTTTGGATTTCCCCCAGGAAGACATTACAGCAGGGTAGGTGGTGTCCCAGATTAAGAATTTTTAGAAATACATACAAAGCAGACAGAAGCATATAAGGGATGACTTCATTACATACACTACATCTTCCCTGTGTTTCAAAGGGCACATGCAGCTGGTTTAAAAACCTTTCAGTGGGAAAGCAGAGCATGGAAATTATTTCTGATTCACCTCCTAGAAAGAGAAATACCTTTCCTCTTCAGGCCTTGATGAGGGCTGGGCAGGGAAGAGCCAAGTACCAGTTTGAAGAGCCAAGCTGTGGGGTGGCAATGTGGCAGGGGCAGATCAACCCAGCAGACAGCAGAGAGGCTGGAACCTTCCCTCCCCTGCCCCACTCAGTGGGAAACAGCCTCACAGCAGGAGCAGCATCAGCAGTGGGATGCCTTCCACCAATCCAGGTCTCAGGAGCTCCAGCTGTCCAAATAGAAACACTCTGGCCAGCCCAGACAGGACTGGGTAAGTGACCATCAGAAGCACAAACATCCTAATACCTCTCTCTCCTAGCTCAGCTTTGCCCCCAGACAGGCTCTCTGGAGCAGAGAGCAGGATAAATGGTGTTATGGGAGGTGGAAAACAAGTCATGGTGTCAGCAAGGGTTGGGGGCAACTGAAGAGGGGAGTTCCCTGCATCTTCCCATCCCTCCCCAGCACCTGCCTGAATGAATGCATATCTCCATGCAGATCATTCTCTCCAGGCAGGTGTCCTACCTCAGTTTTCCCTCCTCTTCCTCCACTCTCTGCAGACTTCAGGGCTTCTCCCATATACAGATTGCCAAATTTCTGGGTTTTATTGGCTTTTCCAGATACTCTTGTAAGCACTTGGCTCAAATCAAGTTCTGCTTCATCCACTCCAGCCACTCTTTACTCCCTGGGAGCATAACTTGCAGATTCTCATCACCGTTCACCTATCTCCTCTGAATGACGTCTTTTCTCCAACAAGAAATGAAGTTTACACGTGGAAATGCACAATGTTTGAGAGACAAGTAGATAGATAGTTTGCCTCTGACAGACACAGAGAACCCCCCTGAGTGTAGCTGCCAGGTGAACAAGGTGTGTTTTGCCCAGTCCTGTGCCCTGCAGTCAGGCAGGGATGTATGTACCAAGAACTTGGCTGACTCCTTCCCTGGGGAGTCTCCCAGAGAAAAGCAACATGACAGGCTCTGATATTACATGTAACATACAGTAATTAGGTGCTTCTTCATTATGTCAGAAACATGATGGCATTACTGATAAGTAATGATTTAATTACTCTTTCACTTTTACAGAAGAGGCTCCATTATTAAACCAGTAAGAGAACAGAAAACAGAACATGAACCACTTATATGAATACTGCAACAGCACGATTATGGCAAGCACCCTCTGACCCTCTCCCACTCACTCTCCAACAAGCATGCAGAGAGCTTCCCAGGGATATTGTTGCCACTCAACCTCATCATCTGTATACAGAGAAACTCACAAGGTCCAGCACAGAAGTTCCTGCTCTCCCACCAGCAAGACCTAGCTGAATCAAGCACTGCTGCACCCACACAAGTGCACCCACACAAGCATGGGAAGAGGAAACTGGAGCAGCTGAGGTCCATGTGTCATGAACCACTGTGGTTTTCCACAAGGGATGAGAACAAGTGTTTCAAACCAAGTTCATCAGGAACAGCATCATCAGGCCTGCAGTGAGGGGTGCCATCTGCTCACTCTCCCTGAATTCAGGCGGCCCACACAGCTCAGGCATCTTCTCAGTTTGTGTGGAAAAGCTGGTTCTCCGTTGAGCTCAATCCAGCACCTGCAGCAGAAGGAGCACACTCGTCAGACACCCAACACTGCGCTCACGTAACGTGAGCAGTCGTCACCCATACGCCTCTACCAGCTAAAACTGACTGCCGTACCGAGAGTCATCACCACGCTGTGTCAAAACAAATCCACTGGCAGCACAAGGAAAAGCATCTCAAGACTGATTAAAGACTTGCCTGCAGGATTTTCCAAATGTAAAGCCTATTTAATCACTGCATTTCTGTGTGCTTTCAGGAAAAGCAACTCAGCTTTGAATGACTCACCCTTCTCAGCCCAAACCATTTGTTCTCTGTGCTAAGTATGGCATCTATTTACTCAAGCAGTCAGGGGCCAGGCGTGGAATGTGTGTCAGGTCTCCTCAGGTCCGCGATTTTGTACTGTCATATTTTTAATTGAGGTAGTTTCCATGAAAGACCTTTTTTCCACACCCTCAGGACAGCTTGGAAATTCAGAGCTCGTTCCTCCCAAAACAATCACCTCCACAGTGGTGCTCACAGAGAGAACACAATGCTGCAGAAACAAAAATAATTGTGGAAAAATACTGGAACACAAGCATTTAAACAATAGGAGTGGGTATTTTCCAGAAGCCTGCTGACTCCAGCGATTTTGCTATAAAGTAACTTTGTGGGTGATGCTGCCTGAACTGCGACCCATTATGGAAGCTAATAACATGCAGTCAACCCTCTTAAAAATCTTTTTTCTTCACTCTAAAAGCCTGTCCTCATGCACACATACTTAAGAGATTCCAGAGGTACATGTAGAGCCAAATACTAAAAAAGTCACTACATGCTTTTTGTCATATAAACAATAAAAAATTAAGGTAATTGTCACGGCTATCTGCCACCAGGATAAGGAAAGGACAGTTCCTCATTGCCACACTAGAAGTCTGAGGGTGCACCACTGCAGAGCTGTGTGATATCATTATTTAGATATTAGATCCAAATTAACCCTTTTGAAATTACAGAAGCAATTGCCATTATGATGGCTTAGTTCACCCTGAATCAATAACACATTTATTGCAGAAATGCTGATCCCACTGAAGGCAGTATCGAAACTTCTGTCTCACATACAGTCCAAAGTACATTCCTGAACTTGTGAAGAAAATTTGCTAAAAAGAAAGCACAATTTCAAGTTCAGCCAGGAATTTTGTTACATTACAGGGTGACAACCAAAGAGAAAGATGGATTTTTTTTAAATTTTCCAAACTATTTTCAGCATTGCAATTTGCATCTACTGTCATGCAACTATGGTTTCAGGGTTGCCACAGCTTCTGAAAAGAAAAAGATGTACTTCAGAGCTTATTATTAGAAGCAATGCCTTTGTACCTTACCCAGCTCTCCTAAATAGATTGTCCTTTTCTACTTCAGAACTTCAGAACAGAGTCAGTAAATTTCACTTTGCTCATTTCTTGATTAGCCCTTTTTTAAAAAAAGCTTGTGCATACATTTTTCATTTACTTTGTAAAAATCCCTAATATATTAATCAGTTCATGAATCTTGCAAAAAACATGAGGAAAGAACAAATCTCTGCTGACCCATGAATACACTTCCCAGAGAGGTTTACCATTAATAGCAATCGAAAATCATTTCTGATAAGTGGAAACAAGCTTGCTTGAAGATTCAATCTGAAGAGCCATGAAGTTTATTCAAACACAAATGTAAACAAACAAAAGACTAAAGACAGGGAAAAATATTCTAGTCTGAGTACAGCTGCAAGGGTTAGACACCCTTGTCCTGAAAATCAAACAGGCTGTGCTAGTGTTTTTCAGTTTACAGTACTGGAAAGTTGGATATACCAAAACTAACTTGGATAATTCTGAAGGAAAGCAAGCTCCCTATGATTTTAAAGGACAAAGTCTCTGGGATCCTGACCTGTGATGTAACTGCTACTAGTGGTAAGCAGGTCCCTTCAAGAGGGAGAGGGTTCACAGATCTCCTCCCAACAGCAGTTTCCCTCCTTTTACAAGTGGCCTAAAACAACACAGCTGGCAGTGCTGAGGTGAGACTCTGAACAAAGTACTGTCAGGGTGGCATTTCCCTTGTCCTTAAGGACTAGGCCAGGAAAGGGACAGTGGGTTTTGTGTTGTGTAACCAGACCCGCAGCTTCTGAAACAGACTAGTGAAAAGGTGTGCTGGTCGTCCCATACACAGTCACATGAGGAACATAAAATCCAGCATCTACTTGAGAACCTGAAATCTGTCTAGTATTACTTAAATTCAACAACTCCTTTCCTTTTACCACTATAAATTTAATTAACAGGGTATAGAGATATTGTCTAGAGGGCTTATTGCAGTCACAGGTTTTTTTTCAGACAATGTGCTACATTTCAGTATTCTCTGTGGCTAAGAACTCCATTTATAAGAGACTTTGCTGAAAGTGAATGTTAATCTGGCTTAGGCACAGAAATAAAAAATTGGTAAACCATGAAATGCAGCATTGAGCACAAAGCTAATCCTCAAAGGAAGAAAAAAAGAATAGGTTTTGATAGGGGGTTTTTTTTCTTTTTTTTTTTTTTTTTTTTTTTTTGTCCCGCTCTGATGTTTGAAGGCAACCTGAAAGTTCTGGGGTCTGTTTTTCCTTCCCATTTTTATCCTTGCTTTTATATATTAAAAATTTCCAAAGCATATTTTAAAGAGCATGATTTTATAACCACACCTATCTAAAGAAAACATGTATTTTTCCAATATATACCTAAAGGTTTTTTTAGAGATGTGTAGACAGGCATAGAAACAGACTTCAGTGCAGACAAGGTTTAGCTAATATGTTCAATTTCAATCTCCATTTAAATATGAGTAATGTCAGCTCATACACTACCAGTGTTAGGACAGATGTGTTTAAACAGACCTATATTTTCCAAATTAAAATGGAGCTATGAAGAATTCAAGAGATCACAAACTCTCATTATAAGGCCATGACTACTAATTGTGAAGGATGAAGATACCTAAACATATAACAGCTCAACACATGGACTTTTTGTTTGGTTGGTTTCTTTGCTTATTTGAGTTTTGTTGCTGTTGTTAGTGGTTTTGTTTGTGCTGGTTTGGTTTTGTTTGGTTTTTTTCCCCCTCAATGTCCAGTTTACACTGCCATTAATGAGGAGATCAATATGCCATTAATATGGAGATTGCTGCTTTGTTATGAAATCTGCTTGCAGACTGCCCCACCAAAGCAGTAGGATGCTCATAATGTGCTTTTAAAACCTCAAAACAGCATTAAGAATAATAAAGATGATTGATTTCCCAAAAACTTAACTGCTTCTCAAGTTTCCTTGCAGTAAGGAAATTCTAAAACCATCTAATTTTTCACTTTGGCATTTCTTTTGGAATTAGCAGCTGTATTCAGAGACACAGCCATCTAAAGGAATCTCCTCCAAGGGCCATAACTATCTCCTAGGAGAAAAACACAGCCAAACACACTTGTAATGCCAAGAACCTACTCATTTACAAGTGCAGAAGAGGAGAACTGATCCAGGAACATGAGCTGCACTTGCACTCTCTGGTTTTTACACAAACACGGCTGTTCCTTGTGAGCTAGAAGGCATTACATCATCCACCTAAATATCTCGCTCTCTAGGAAGTTGTACTGCTGTCCGAGCCAGCTGGAAAACAAAAGCTTGTTCACAAAGGTCTGTAATAGCATGATATGGTAGCCAATGGTTGTGACTAAGGATCTCGGAAAGAGGATGAGCTGTACCTCATTTTCTTCCACATTCTGTGTAGCTGGTACTGGGATCAGGGAGCATTGTGAAAGGCTAAGCATGGAGGTGTACTTGGCTTAAATGCAGCATGAATCATGGCTTTGAAGCAACAAAGCAAACCCTCTTCATGATTAAACAGGGCAAATGAACACATCCAAAGGAGATCCTGTTCTATCTGCATGCATGTGTATGTACAGCTAACTGACACAGCCATGCACACAACCAACCACAGGGAAATAGGAGTGAACTTGAGAGATGTATGGATGCCCTGCCCTTGTACATACTCATGGATGCAGCGGCATGCAGAAAACACCTCCTTCACATACTGCTATGGCATGGCAAGTATACGCTGTGTCTGATGCTTGTCGGTGGGTTTTGCTCCTCAGACTGGCTTGAGAAAAACAAAACCAAAGCTTCCAGGCATTTCCCTGTCATAAGTGGCACTGTTGAAGTACTTACACCTTCAAGAAGTCATCACACCAGTTTTCACTTGAAGAAACAACAACGAAGGGATTTCTTAGTGAAAAACAAGTGCTTTAAATGAAGTGTTTTAATGAAGAACCTGCAGAGAAATTCCCATCTTTTCTAGATGGACCACCAGTTGAGCTTTAAGAGTAGCATCAATTTGCCTTGATATGTCAAGCAAGGTCTGAATTAATTATTCTACAGATCCCCAGTGGAAAGCTCTCATTCCTTTAGTTAACACAGTCTTGGCACAACTCAGCACGGAGCGCTCGAACCTTGTCCAGCAGTTAGTGCTGCAATTTGCAGTGAGAAGACACCAACATTGAAGTGGGATTTTGCTTTCCCTGGACTTCATTCCCAGCCCATGCATGGGAAATCTCCTTGTCTGCACTACAAATACTCTCTCCTGCCTCTCAGGGAGGCAGCTTGATTTGTCTCCCACTGGACATATAAGAGCATTGGTGCCATACAAATCAAGCCCACCTTCCCTTCCTCAACACCCACAGCAGCATCTCTGAGAGTATGAGAAGCACAAACCTGTGAGCCTTTCCTGGGATGAGCAGGGATTTCCTTGTTGAGAATTGTATCTATATAATGTTAGTATTGTTAACTGCTAACAACCCTGACTTCCAAGAATTTGTGGAGTCCTACATTTGATATGTTTTCTTCTCTGAGGTAACCTGTACTTCATTTAAATGCATTCTCTCTACAAAAATGTTTTAAACCCCCGCCCTGCATCCATTGCTGGATATCGTCTAACCAGACTCCTGTTCTCTGTTGCAAGAAACAGAGATCAGAGCTTCTGAATTTCCCTTTTGTTTACTACTCCAGCTATTACAATGAGTTCTAATGGTATCTCACCTCCATGACTGGGGATGTTAGATGACTTTTCCTATGGAAACAACTTCATATCCTTGATTATCCTATTATCTTTCTCTACATATTCAGTATTTCAGAAGTAAGTTCATTTTTCTTGAAGACAAGGAGAACCTGAACTGAAATGCAATGCTCCAGATGTGTGCTCATGAAAGATTTTATTCAGTGGTTTATCATGCCATTCCACCATGCTGTTTGATTATTTCCCTCCTAATAATTTCTGGTGTTTGTCATTGAAGAGCTTCACACTGTGCCTCCAAGATGTTTTTTCCATTTGATTACAGCCAATTTAGAGAATATCCTCATGTTCAGATGTGCCATCTGCAGTACTTTGCAATTATTCACACCAAATCCAACCTTCTTTATATCATCATCTGCCAACTTAGAAATGTGAGAACCTTCTGTATGTCTTCACAGTTAGCTGTAGGCTGGACTGCCCTCCATAACTGTTTATAACCCACAAATGTTATCGGTTCACTATCAACTCCTTTCTCCACATCACCCAGGAACACACCGTGCAGCATTGTTCCCATTCGGATTCCTGTCAGACACCTCAGAAATTTCAGTAATCCTTCTCCTTCAAGTCAACAGATGATTTCTTCTTATTTTTGTTTCTTTTAACCAGTAACTAATTGATAGGTGAGTTTTTTCCCTTCTCAAATGCTAGCCTGGTTTCTTTCAAAACCTTTGCCCTATCTATTCATTAATACCCATTAACTCCTGGCTCTTGCTAAAAGTGGACTCCTCTTTATAACTTGCTTAGGAAAAAAATGTTTCCATTTATTTTGCCAATACTATGGCTTTACGTGTAACCTCACCAGAATTTATAACCTCCCGTATGTTCCTCCTTTGGATTTCCTTCCTAAAGTTTAAAGATTGCTTTTAAAACAGATCTCATTTATTCTTGTTTAGCTTGTTTACCCTGCTTAGCTCTTTTTCCAGGTGTGAAAGTAGAGTGACATCCTTTTAAAAATTGATTTAGATTCACTCCAAGATGCCACTGCACATCTAAACATGCTGCAAGACTCCATGACACCTTTAAGTGTTTAAGCCTCCAGCTGTTCCTTTTACTTTCCTTTTTTTACTTTCTAATGCTTATGATTTTCCCCTTTCAAGATGAAAAGAAATGTGGTAGATTTTCTGCCCAGCCTCTATTTGGTAAACAAAAATTCTATTATCTTCTTTTCTTCCTAGGAAGACCAGAACATGGATCACCATATTTTTTGTTCATACTCAACCCCTAAAGTTTATGGCAATTTCAGTGCAAAATCTTGCTACCAAAGACTTAGGAATATAATGTACATTGACAGTGAAAATATTTGTACCTAATAATGAACCAAACTGAGAATAAAAGAAACACATAAAGCCTGAGCCTTAATACACACAGACCAAATGCACTGCCACAGATCTAACCCACAGAACGTAACACTAGAAAATTAGCAGAGAAAAATCACCATTAGTTTTAAGAAAAAAAATAATGTTGAGTTATCCTTTACCATTTAGAAACAAAAATATGGATGTTTTCTGTAAGAAAATCAGGGTAGAGAAATTAATCACATTTAAGCTATTAAACCCTAGCTCTACGTTTCATGAAGCATCTTAATAGAAAAAATATAAAAAAAATCACTGTGTTATGTATTATCTTCTTATTTTCCATCATATGCTATGAGTATCCTGTGAAAAAGAAAATATCCATTTCCTCTTATCTGTATTTACATGCTAAGGTATCACAGATAAAAATACACCAAATCACCCATTTCTCAGCAAAACTGCTTTTGTAAATGAAGTAACTCCTTGAAGTGTTTAATTTTTATCAAAGGCTAAAATTTTGTGCCATTGACTTCAAAGGGAAGCACATAGGCTTTTCTAGTGTCAGTAGTTTTGGAAAGTAAGGTGTGAAGTAAAAACAAGCATCTTCTTATCCTCTTGGAACCATCCCTCCAAAGCATTTGTACAGAGTAATGCGTAACTTGGTTTAAATTTGTTTGGGTCACAATTTAAAGTAGGAAAGCCAGAAGTTCATCTGGGGAAAACTATACTAGAGCCTGTCTCATGGATCAAGTAATAAAGAAAAAAAACCCTAAAGATAACTTATTTATATTTTTCTTAGTTTTGGGAAGAGGGGATATTTTTGAAAATGCTGCTTGAAATTACATTTTTAAAACCTGCCAATTGTTTTTAAAGTGTTTTAAGACTGGCCAGAAATTCTTAAATGTTATTTGGACAAAATAATTTTGTCCAAATTTTGTGGAGAAATTCCTTCATTCAGCTGTGAATAAACAACACCAAACTCTTGATTGTTAGTACCTTCAGCTTGGACTAATCTTTTAGCTAGTTCCCCCCTGCTTTTTCCCACAGTAGCATATTAGCTGGGATCCTAAACATTGCTTTGGGAACACAGTGATAGAGATGAGACCAATTTTACTCTGAAGGAAATTTTAGAGAAATTAGGGGAATTACATCAGGAAGTAATTTTGCCCAGCCTACACAGAGACACAACATGTCCTTTTCAATAGAGTTTGTTGTATTGCCAGTACAGTGAAACATTTTATCTGCTCTCTTCAGACTTACATGTGTATTTAGTCCCACTGCTTTTGGGTCCTACAGGAGGCCACACAGAGCTTGTGGGGCTGGGGTAGACAGTCAGACAGAGTTTGGAAAGTATAAAATGCTAACTAAGGAGGATGTGTAATCAACAAGCGCCTCTCCTTAGAAATTAAAATTTTTACTTAAGGAAGTTGGTGGCAGGGACAGAAATATCAGACAGTGGATATTTTATGGACAGACTGCATCTTTTACAAGCATTAACATTCTCTTAATTTGCCAAAAACTGCTCATGAAGATATGCAAACAGCTAACTAGGTCACAAGGACTCACCCTACAAAGATGACAAAAAAGTGCAAAGATGACATAAAAAGTTGACTCTATGTCCATTTAAAATATTTTTTTCTTTTTTTTTCCTGTTCTCTCACTTGCTTTGAAACAAATTTTAGCTATTATTTTAACAGTGCTCTGAATAATCTAAGATAAACAAGCTTCTGCCCTCGTAACAGAACCGTAACAGAAATAATGGATAAACTAATGGGAGAGATTACTCTGGCAGGGTTTTAAGCTGACTTTTAACACTTATTCTTGCAAAGCAGTGTTTTATATATTTTTTAATCCACGCTTCTGTAATACATATTCCATTCTGGATCTACAGGGATCCAGAGACAAGCATCATTTTATTATGCTAATAAAGGACAAGAAGAATACATCCTTGTGGATTTGATCCCTTTGAAAATTTTATCTATGAAAAGAGAAAAACACTGTGTTTTTAAAGACAGCAGAGATTTAAAATATTCATTTCATATGCAAGGCTGAGTTTAACTGCATGTGGACTTTTTATTTTCCCAAACATTTATCCACAAAATCATATAAAAAAATACATATATCCTAACACACAATAGAATATGCCTAGCCTATATATTCATTTATTTCCTTCAGTTTTTTAAAAGGCTGCTCACTAAATAATAGAAGTCACATTTACTTATGAACGAATATACAGCTTAAACCCACCACTTTTTTTTTTTTTTTTTTAAATTATCACTAGTGGTATTCTAGTTTGACCAGCATACTAAGCTTGCTGTTGCCTTCTCCTGTACTCCCCAGGGCTGAGGTCACCTGCCTGAAGCTCATACAAGGCAGTAAGTGGGTGTAAGATGAAAACTACCACATGCCCCTGGCTTACCTCTCTTCGACATCCTGAGGTGAAGCTCCTCCAGGTCGCCTGCTCCCCAGCACAAAATGCCCTCCAAGAGGTTAAGAAAGCATCAGTCCCTTACACTCAGAGCCAGGGCACTCTGCTCTGCCCACACCGTGCCACTTTCCCCCTGTGGCAGGCAGCCCACAAAACGGGCTGCCATCCACCAGCTGCTCACCTTGCATCCGTGGGTGAGACGTGCCCTTTGGGGACTCTCCAGTCCTGGACCCCTCACAGCCCACTTCATCAGTGCTCCTCTCTTCTATCTTACGAGTATTGAACCAGCCAAGAGCGCTCAGGCACTGGACAGGTTTCTGATCAATAAATTACTCTGCTTTACATGGTTCAAATTTAAGCTTTTATTTGGTTTTTAAATTAAAAAAATAAATTTCGTTATTAAATAGTGGAATGGGTCTAAACTAATGTTTACATATTAGTTCACTTGCTTTAGGATACCACCAGAGAAATAATTGAAGTTTACCACCCAGACAAAACTTTCTGTTAGAAAGCTCAACAGTGGCGTTATTCAGTTAAACAGGAAAAAAAAGCCCCAAAAGTCTTAATGTTTACAATGAACGTTAGAAGTAAACCTCTGGTTTCAGCATCATCCAGCTCTAGCTTCCATCACAAAGGCAGTCATTGTATTCAGAATACTATACCACAGTGCTAATGTCATCGGCTTCATCTGGTTTCTTTTGCCTGCTTGGCAGGGATTTCAAGTACTCAAGGTGCCTCCTTGCGTCCTCCTGGTTCTGTCGGACGTAATAAACCACGTAGGAGATCACCATGGTGAACCAGCCAAACATGGTGACCAGCATGGCGTAGTCAGTAGTCTTTTTAGGGAGGTTGCAGAGGTCGGCATCGTTGGCAGCGTTGAGGAAGGGTCTCCCGGCGTGCTCGTCCAGCACAGATGTCTTGCAGATGACGTTGTTGGCCGTCTCGTGGTTGGAGGCCATGCTCCGCAGCACCTGCTGCAGCGTGCAGTCACAGTGCCAGGGGTTGTTGGCAATTCTAGCCCTGGCCTTCAGGTTGTTGAAAGCGTTTTTGTGCACGCTTTTAATCCGGTTGTCGGACAAATCCAGAGTCTGCAAGGTTTCTGCCACCCCTTTGAAGGCATGTTCATCTATAAACTCAATCCCGTTTTTTGATAAATTGAGGACTCTCAATTGGTGCAAGTCCTTAAAAATTTCGTTGGGGATAGATGTTATCTGATTGGAGTCCAAATAAAGTAAGACTGTTTCTGGAGGAAGATCTCTGGGTATTTCCTTGAGGTTTGCATTGCTACAGCTGACATTCAGACCTCCAGAGTGGGAACAGAGGCAGCCTTTTGGGCACATACTGGCAGAATGAAAGCACAGTATCATGAGGACAAAACTTTGTAAGAGCAGACACATGGAGAGGGAACGAGTTAACCACAGGTCTACCAAATGCATGCTGGGCTGTCAGCATAATCACATGACCATTTCTCATTCAGCCAACAGGGTGGGAAAAGGATTGGCAAAGCTGAAACGTGGCTTCATTTTCTTCGGCAGGACTAATAAAAACTGGTTAGTAACACGTGGGCTTCCTCATGGTCAATACGCTTCTTAGAAGCATGCCTACAGAGAAGAAGGAAAAAAAGTTCTTTATACCATAAATTCCAATTCTAACTATCTTTTCAATAAAAAAATAGAAATAAAAAGATGTTAAAGTGAAATGCCACTCTAAATAAATGATCTATTATCTTAGGTAACTCCTATTAGCATTAATCTGAGTTTAGTGCATAAATCCCCGGGACATTTTTAAGAGGACAGACTACACTTACTACAAATTGCATGAGTTTGGTCTTTAATACTTACTAGAGAAGGCATTGGTTTGTTTTTATCACAGATTCTTCTAAAACACCTATAAAACTAAATTGCATTTTCCCTTGCTGAAGTAGAAGATGCACTGACAGAAGCTAAGACTTGTATCTCCAGCAACAGTGACAGGTCAAGCAAGGAATTTGTGGTGGTTAATGTGAACTTATCTCAAAATAATTTATGCTATTTTAAGTCCAAATCAAAGTATGTCAGCAAGGAAATATTTTTACTATATCAAAGAACAAAAATCAGGTAAAGCAAATGCTGTTGCAAGACACCACCATCACCCACCATCTCCTTGTTCTTCTCCCCCTCCTTCTCTTTTGCTTTAGAATGCTGGATTTCTGGTACCTCCCAGCATTTTGTGAGACCCACAGACATAATTTCTGCTTCCATTTTTTTTGGAAAATTTTCTTTTCATGTAAAAAAAAGAAATGTAACAATTGCCAAAAACTCATATACCCCACCTTCCAAAACAAATAAAACTCACAAAACCTATATACAAGCCAAACATTAAAATATCTTATTCACGGCATGTAATTTCCTAATAGGACATATGAAAAATACTGCTTTTGCTTCTTCCCCCTCAAGCTGGCTTTAAAATAGCAAACATCCAGAAGCTTTTCCATTTTCCCCTTTAATTGGAACACAAATACAGAAGTCTGAAATGCTGACCTATATGGTTTCAAAGACAACCCTTCCCCCCCACCACCCCTATTATGGTAAACTATGAATTTCTAACAACAGGTCCATTTGTTTTCATGTACATGCTCTCTGTCTTTGTAGCAGCTCGGATATGTGTAGCCTTCAGGTTGTATTTACATATAAATGAATTATGCTTTTTTCCAAATCCACACTGTAGCCCACTGAACAAGAAAATCCCTGCATGGAGGATATGTGTGATTTTACATGAAAAAGAAGAAATTGCATTGCAATCACTTTCTTGCTTGCAGAACTGACATACCAACTGCAGTTGCTGACACATCGCAGTAATACAGATCAGATGTGTTAAGCATAATTTCACTATTTTCAATAATTCCAAACTCATAACTCAAGTTCTATTTAACCCTTTTTGCTGAGGCTCAGTATGCCGGTAACCCCACAGGAAAAGAAAAAAACAAACCAACACCAAACAATCTTAACAGCATGTACATTACTTGTGATTATTCCACAGCTTGGGAATGGCAAAAGCTCAGCACACTCTCACTGCAACTACTGGAGAGAGTAGTGTATCACCACTGATCTTCAATTTACCTATTGTTCAAACCAGTGATTGCCTAAGAACCTAAACAGAAAGGTTACACTTGGATTCCATAGAACTTCTGCTCTAAAATTAAAAAGAAATCTAATTGCTAGCAATGAGAAATTGTGAAGTTAACCCTGGAAACATGAGACTGTTCAGAAGGGAACTAAGCAGAGCATGAAAATCTCCCTTTGAGGAGAGAGAGGTGAGGTAGCACCTCCTGAGTCAATGAAATCCTTTATGACCTCTGTGGAAAAAAACAGGATTTACATGAAAGAAACCTATTGCGGTGGGTGCATCCTTCCCTTTTCTCCCTTTGGCTCTTTGGTCACTGCAGTGCCTGCTCTTCAGACCAGACAGAAATCTGTTACTGAAGGAGATAAGCTCCAGAAGTTGTTTTTTCCCAGCCTGCCCAAAAGCGCTAAGTACTCGCTAAAATGTGCAGCCCATTCGGAGGCCAAGCTGGAGCTGGCAGCTGCTCCCCCTGGCACTCGGAGCTGGCAATCTGCTGCTCCCTCCAGCAGCCCTGGGTGTTGTGGCAGGACAGCCTGTCCCCTGGAAAAACAGCCACCTATTTCCTTTTCCCTTCATGTTCACATATCTCAGTACTGTGCTGCTGCACCAGAAGAGTAGATGAGTGGTCCAGCTCATCACCACAGCATCATCTCATCACCTACTGCTTGTACACAGTGAGTTCCCACCACTGGCACTGGAGTCCCACTGCAAGAAGAGACCGGGGGGAAGAGCAAAGACCTGAAGTTGTTTCAGGTGCTTCATTTTATAGAAGCAGAAAAATTTCATTTTAAAGAAGCACACTCTGTTCTCATCA
Organism: Cyanistes caeruleus; assembly: GCF_971803275.1. Lineage (NCBI taxonomy): Eukaryota > Metazoa > Chordata > Aves > Passeriformes > Paridae > Cyanistes > Cyanistes caeruleus. The sequence continues at coordinate 113,543,059 of NC_141701.1, forward strand.
GAGTGTGACAAATAAATATCGAATTTGCTTCATTACAGGATAAAAAAATCCAGTCAGCCTGGAAATACAGCGTGGACTCTGCTGAGTCCTCCACAGTACTGTTACACCACCGAAGAGCACGTATGGAAGAGGCCCCAAGCACCAAAGACAATGTAGAACATCCTCATCGCTCTGAAGACAAATGAAACTACCTAATGGATTAAGGTGTTTAGAGTGGAAAAAGTAGAGTCATTACAGACTAAGCAGGATAGTGTTTAATGAAGCAGTGCCTCTTCTAAAGGCCTAACTAAGTAAATGAATATAGAGAGGAAAAAACTCACAGTGTTTTATGTTGTTAGATAGAGCAAATACAAGTTAAAACCTGCAATTAACAACCCAGTCAACAAAATTTGTCTGAATAAGAACAAAGCTCAGCAAATTCCCAGTAAATTAACCAGAAGAAACACAATGGGACCGAGCATCAGTCATGGCAAACAGAGCTTTGTTTGCTTCAGAATATCCGATCTAAGGAATCTCTGAGGTTTAGGTTTCCACAATAAATGTAGAGCAAGAACTTTCTTTACTTCTAGTGACTGCAAGAAAAGAAAAGAAAACTAGGATTCACACATTTTTAACGCCAATAGGAAGATCTGTGGCTTCTTGAGCTATATTGAATTTCCTCTTGCTTGGAACACAATAAATAAATGTGTCAAAGCTGGAACAAACACAAGAGAGATATACCAGAAAAAACACTCATAACTACCAACAAAGGGATGAAAGACAGAGAATTAAAATAAATATATGAATTAATTATAACTCTACAAATAAAGAAAAAAAAATGTAAAAGTGAACGAAGGCACAGGGAAATGACAGCAATACCAGGAGCACTTGTAGCAGCGTGGTATAAAAAGGCTTTTTGTGCACATTTCTAAAATACAAGTACAAACACAGAATACCAAACGCCAAGTCTAATACTGCAGGGGAATAATACTACAGACAGAAGACTGCACAGAAGAGTTCTTTACAGTCTTGCAATTTAAACAGGTTTCCAAGGCTTCCTCTTCTCAAGCTCCCCCAAGACCATTCACTCAGTGCTAACATCCAGCAACGTAGGAAAATGTACAAATCCTGAAATCCTCAGGGAAAGCACATTGCTTTTAATACATAGTGTGAGATTTCTACTGAGCTTCAGGCATCAGGTACTTGCAAGTGTTTGTCTTTACTGCAAACAAGGTGCAGAAACCATTACATTAGCTCCTGAATGCAACACTACTAAATTATCTATTTGAATAATAACTTCTCCCCACAAGAAACTACTGATGTAAGGAAGGATTCGTACCTCCAACTACCAGCATGGAAAAAGGCCCCACAGACTCAACAAAGTCACACAGAAAATCCAGGACAAGATTGCCTGCAATATTACTTTATGCTGTTTTGTCTTCAGAGAAAGATATAGGAAGACAGGAAATACTATAACTATCACAAAGAACAGACAAAAAATGACACAGGCTGAGATGTTTTGTTGTTTAGGGAAATACTAAGACAACAAAAGATGCATGAAAAGACAATCAATCATATGTGTTAAAGATGCCTGACTAAGGGAAGGGGTTTTCTACTGTGAGACTTTCAGAGTCCACATGGCAGAGTCCACATGGGTCATCTCCCAAGTACTCACACATCTCCTGCCTCCATAAAGGAGAATGCAGCAGCTACCAAATTCTCACACTTGAAGGACAGCCATTGCTCTCAGAGGACTCAAAAGCAGAGACTACAACCAGCCTTGAGAGGTGTTCTGCCTATAGTATTTTGAACACACCCACACACACGACCCCCTCAGCCCCCAGGTGAAATCAGTGGAGCCACTTGTTGATGACACTCTTCCTGCAAATTTGTATCTTTCAGGTGCCAGAGAGGGATTTACTTCCTATTTGTTCAGCAGATGCCCTCTCTATGCATTGTGTATCTACATTTTAGCAGGGTTCCTTCAAAAATTACTTTCTAGCACTATAAAAATTACCTGTAAAATAGGTAAAATAGTAAAATATCTTTGTTCAAGTTGTTCCAGTAGGACGACACTTCTACTTGGAATTTCACCTGCCTTCTCAGACAGTGTCAGGTGAACTCCTATATATTTCTGTTGAGGAAAAATCAAGACCATTGTCCTTCTCCTGACAGCTCTTCATCAAGCAAGATCTCACACGATAAACACAAAACCACAACCTAATGTATTTAATATAAATGTTTTTATGGGAAGATTCCTGTTGTAAATCACAGAATGAGGGCCACAAATTAAGTCTTTAGAACAGGATCACACACGTACATGCCAACACAAGAGCCCCCAGACTCACACACAGCATCCTCACTCGTTTTGCCTGCTTGCCAAACACTGATGGGAAGAATAAGCAGCAGATCTCTGCTCTCAGTACCACACTGGCCTTCCCCAGATCACAAGCTGTAAGGACTCCTCAGTGACAAGAGACTTGAGAGACTATTTAATTTTTGTTGTTATAATTCACAAACAAGTAAAAATGGAAAAAGATCTCATCCTAAAAGCATCTTCATTCCATTAGCTGACAAACACAGGGATTGTGCAGAACACACCCTCCTAGCAATAACAACTGGCTAAATACTGCAGATATTTTGGAAGACATTCTTTTGGTCTTTCTTTGGGATACAATATCATGGAATGCCAAGGAAAAAAACCCTGAAAGTTCTGTAGTGTCAAGCTGCAGTTAAGGCACAGTCCTTAAAGTGAGAGCAGAGCTGGCAGCCACCTATAGAGCTTTATGCAGCTTCCAGGGTCAGAAGTTACAAAGGGTTTTCACTGCTGATCTCTTATGTCAAGCAACACTTCCATCTCATGCACCATCACTTGTGCAGACCCCATAAGCTAAATTATGCCTTCACTGGCATTTGAGCAACTACACCATCCCCTCTACATGCAAAAAGGGCTGCACAGCACAGACATCTCACTGTAAAGGAAATGCAGTGATAGCAACTCCATTTTCCCTATCAATAATGTAAGGTACTAGAACAATGTCTCCTCTTCAAAGCTGGACCCACTGATGAAAAAGATTGCATCTATGACCCCAGCAATGTCAGAGGGGTCGCAGCTAACTACTAACACTCAGCAACTGCACACACAGTTTGTACTTCAGACTACTGAAGGCTCCACCATTAGAAGGAAATTTCTTGTTACTGTAGCTAATGTGCTCAAAGGAGCAGGCAAGATCAAAACAGGGAGAGGGAAGAAGCCAACAGATCAACCACAGGGGGTGAGCTGTTGGCTGCATCATGACTGTACTCAATCTGTCTGGTCTGTCACTTTTCAACCACCAGAAAATCTGGAAAAAATCATGTACAACCCAGCTTCATAAGAATGTGGATCATAGGGACTGATGCACAATTCACCTGCCTAGGCTTACCACGCTTCTGAGAATAGACAGCTGTAAAGCTTGAGTGACTTTGCTACTAACTTAACCCAGAGAAGCCCCCATTTGAAAACGGATCCCAAGCAGCACTGCAGAGCTCCTTGGGATCACAGAGGCCAAAACAAACATCACAGTGTCCTCAGTTAATACTGATGGTATCCCCGAGAACAACTGCAGGTCCTTCCCATCAGAGGTGCACTGCACATGTCATAGTGCCTCCCATCCTCTTCTCCTACAGCCCATACAACTCTATACAACCTAGAGACAGCTCCTCTTTCTGTGGGCAGCTCTACTGCCTCCAAAAGAAGCTCTCAACTCACAATAAGCCCTCAAGGGATCTTGAAAAAGAGCTCAACTTTTCAAGCCTGGTCTAAGTAAAGTCCTGCCTTCAACTTTCTTGAATGCCAGCATCGGAATTTTGATACAGAATTAGAAAAGTCCAGGAAATAAGAGTCCTACAGGGCTCTTTTTTTAGACATCTTTAAAGTAAACTTGCACTTTGAATAAATATTAAAATTTTATAACTAAAAATCCATTAAATGCAGCACAGTAAAAAGATCATTATTTTAACTGACTTTCGGAAAATTACTCAGATGTTTTATAGTTTTGAAAGACCTGACATTATTGCAACTTTTTATAACTATGTTGGTTGATAGAAAAGATGCTCATTGACAAATCTAGTTTTCTATTTTCTATTAAAACCTTGCCATACTGAATATTTTTGGGTTACATAGGGTTTAGCAAATTAACCACTGAAATGGAAAATATGCCCCTTTCTAATACATTGTTTCCCATGAGTTCCACTTCCTGTAATGCCAGTCTGCTTGTTACAAAACACACACACCCCAACTTACTATTCCCCATCCATAGAGCTGTGTTTTATGACTTTGTCCTCCGCTTTTCTCCCCCATTGTCATAAAAAGCCATATACTGCTTTATCTCTAAAAATATTACCTTGCAATTAGTATTGACAAGGCAGCCATAAGATGGAGATTTTAGGCTAAAATTAACAGGTGAACAGCCTGAAAAGTGCAGTTTGCTAGAGGTCTGAGGACAGGACAATTTTACCTGAACCCAAAGAAAGAGATTTGCCACCACTACTCCCAAACAATTGCATATTTAGGAAGAGTTAAAACAGAGAAGATATTTGGAGAAAGACCTATTTATATACTTCCTACCCTTAATAAATCTTACACTACTGGTAAACACAGGCCTTCCAGTAAGCTGCACGCTGGGCTGTCCTGTGCAGCAGTTTTGAGAGCAGCTGAGCCTCTGGAGGCCAGCAGCGTCTGTGCACACTGGGGAAAAACCTCCATGAAATCCTGCCTGGCTCCACCAGCATCTGCAGGCTGAATCAGCCCACAAATTTCAAAAACACAGAATTGATGTAAAGATAAGAAATTGCAGGGTTTTATTTACATACCTATGGATACATGATAAAACTACACCATGGCAATGTGACTGAGTGGGTACTGAGCTGGAAAGCGATGATACTTGTGAGCTGGAGGTGGACAGGAGCAGCAGGAACCCAAAGGGGAATGCAGCAACCACTCCTGACCTCCGTGCTGTCTGTGCACTATAGAACAACAAATTGCATGGGTACCAAGTGAATTCTCCAAACAAACCATACAATCCTCTAGAACAATGCCACCTGTGTGCTGTCAGCACACCACAGCCAAGGGCAATCTCACCAGCTGCACAGACGGACTGCGCATCGGGCAACTCAACCCTCTCCATGGCTCCAGGACAACCTGAGGAAATTCCATTTAGCAGATGAAACAAGAACCTGGTTTGGATTCCCAGGACAACCTGTGTCTTTCACGTATCTCTCCCTGTTGCTCCTCAAACGTGGAGGCCTGGCTGCTTCACAGCTCAGCCACCTTGAAGGTAGGCAGAGTTAAGATGCTACGAAGCACTAAACCAGAGAGGTGCCACGAGCTGCTTGCAAGGTGCCAGGTCTTTTAAATTCCCAGATGAGTCTCCAGCAGTGGAAGAGTTTCAGGATTTCAGAATATAGCAAGATGAAAAATCCTAAAGCAGTACAAAGAGGAATAATAGAAGCCAACGGCAAATGAGGTGGGAAAAAAGGGGTGCAAAAAGATCACTGAGTCTATGAATAATTGAAATGTCATGATTAATCAGTGTGAGCCTGAACTTAAACTACATAATGGATTCATTATCTACTGAAACACCAAATGTACTCAAGCTATAATATTCTCCCCTAAGACAGGACTCAGAATGCCAGTCAACATTTTGTTCCCAAAAAACTTCCAGTATAGGCATCTATATATAACTGCAAACCTTTTCCAGTTGTAGAAGCAAAGAGTGTAGGTAAAGGTTTATAGATCCTGAGCTATGAATGCCCTCCCTTACCTGTCACAGAGTAATAAAATGGTTGAGAAGAGCCAAATGAACATTTTAAGCTATAATTACTTTCTGATTGTGAGATCACTGAATTTATCACTCCTTATTACAGATTAACATCTTAATTATACTGTGTGGGCAAATGAATCAGCACTTTAAGACTGATGGGTTGCGTTCACGTTAAAAAATATATTTGACTTTTTTTCCCTTTTCACATCAAGCCAGGAATTATTTCATAACTTTCAGCTGATAAATAATTGTGTGAAGCTTAGCAGATATAATAACAGATTGATGACAAAAAAATATTACCAGTCATCTCCCAACTTTCCTATGATGCTTTGCTGTTGGAAGTCTTCTGTGGCAACACATTTCTTGGAATGAGATTTGATAACTTGTTGGAAATTAAAGAAACAGCTTCTGGGGATGGTGGTAGACCTTGTTCTTTTGAGCTTTAATAAAGATTGGATCACCTGTTTTTCAGAAGGTATTCAATGCTGCCTACTTTTCCTTGTTATCTCCTGCATCCTCTTCATCTGACATAGACTACAGACAGCTCCTGTCCTTTCCCTGAGCAGTATACCCTGATGAGAAATATAAAAAGCATTTTGTACGCACATCTATGCCATTTGAAAAAGAAAAGAAAATGTTACATACACTTACAGTGCATATGTAGTGGCAACATAAAGCAAGTTAAAAATGAAAGGCACAAGATGTAAGATACATCTTTAACATAATTTATCACTATATTTGGAAGAAATTGTCTTGACAACCTATAGAAGAAATGAACAAAGGCTTAAGATAAGCCACTTACTGCTTAGCAAACACATCTGCAAAAAGATTTTTTTATCACTACGTAAGAACATGAAGAGCCACATTACAGATGCTAAAGGAAAATGCTTCAACACACACAAATGACTACTTGTGAAGAGTTCTCCAAAGCCTCATCATTTTTTTCTAGATTATTAGTGTGAATTGGGGTAAAAAACATTTTTAAGAGTTTGGGATTATATTCTACCAAGTCCCAGTCACATTTTCTGAGAAAACATCAACAACCACTGTATTTGGCAAGAAAATCCTTTCCAGTTGCAGCTGAGTCAATCCTCTACATGATCTATAGTAGAAAAAAAATATACTCTGAAAGCTTGAAATAACCTGAAGTGGAAATACTTCATCTTCCTTGGGTAAAGAGATCCAGACTGAAGTATTTTCTGAAGTCTGGTTATGAAGAGAATACCTAGGAGCCTTTAAGCAATGCTGTAGGTTTTCAAGATATCTGATATAACCCAATGGAAAAAGTTTCCATCATAAGATGTCAGCTTTACAATATTTGCAGATTTATTTTTCTCCCATATTATAAAATAACATGATCAAAGTGAAATAGACAAGTGCCCAGTGTGAGCCATACTTTTTCCAGTAGCTAATGATGGATGCTCCTTCAGCTTAATTGGGCAGAATCTATCAGATCAGAGAAAATCTTGTCTTGATCTCAAGATAATTACACTGATTACCTCAATGATTACCAGCATAATCAGTGGCAAGTCTTGCAATTTAATCTTGATAACTGCATCTGGTGACTGCAGATGGTGTCCTTGCCCAGTTGAAAATCTCATTCTATTTTTGCAAAGTGCAAATCTAACCCCTGGTAACAAAACTGTGTTATCAGAAACTGACAGGCCTTTAAGGAACCACCTTGCAAAGAAAAGCAAGATTCAGACCACCAAGAGACCTTTCTTCCACCTTTGAGAGTGTTTATTTGGTTATGTGCATTGCGATCTTTAGGCTCATCTGAGGTTCATCCAAATGCTCCTGCAACTTAGTAGAAGACAGAAGTCCTGTGTTAAAATCCAGGAAGTCAAGGCTGTTTCTCTCCCTGCACAACTTCCCAGTGACACAAACATAAAGCAATAATAAATGGCACAAAGAATTTGTGAGGAAAGAAGCCAGCAGAAGCTATTACTAAAATGAAGCAACCTGAATAACAGTAATACACAAGATGAGACTAGAAGGAAAAAGAACATACCTCCAGACCAATTACTCTGAAAAAATCTTGAAGTGGAGAAAAAACCCTCAAGATAAATTAGAAAAAGGGGACAGCAGTTAAAATATAGTACCTCCACAGTTATTAATTCAGCTCCTTGTGCTTTGAAATATGCTACCTGTATATTAACAGGACCTTAAAGAAGCATGCAGAAGTAGAGTAACTCGTTTAGAAAAATGTGAGAAAAATAAAATGTGTACCAGCATGCAAAAGAAACCAATCAAGTTTGAAAGTTCCAATTAAAAGTTCTAAACCTAAAAGTGAATGCTCAACACCACAAAACCACAAGCTTCTCCTAATGAAATTAAAATTGTGACTTATGAATATAATTCAGAAAACAGCAAAAGAGACAACAAGTATGGAATAATTATGAGATCAGTAAGAAATTAAGCAACTTTAAAAGACATTCAAGTGACCTTCCACAATCAAGTGACCCACATTGTTAGCTACAAGCCATTTGGCTTTGCCAAGAAACTGGCTGATCAGTGGTGCTGGTTTTTCTGTGCCAGTGGTTATTACACCTGCACACTGCCACTTGCACAGCTGAGAGAGCCAGGAGCACATCTACACCACCACACACACTCAAACACACTATGTACTTCCCATTTCTGCACCAAAGGTATCATAACCTACCGTATCAAACCACCCACCACAAAAATCCCCACTTCTAATATTTTAATCCATGAGCAGCTTCAAATAACTGTAATTGCTTTTTCATTAGCTTGCCAGAGAAACTTGCCTTTTTTTTTTTTTTTCTGTCCTAATAATAGGTTTTCCTCCTGTATTTAGGTATCATTATAAATCTAAAAGCTCAACATGTGGTATTCTGGAATAGTCAGACACAGGGATTTTGAACTTCCATGAAAGCAAGATGGACAGGTTCCCATCAGGACACACTTTTAGCTCTGCTGGCTGCTACTGCCATTAGAAGCTGAGGAAAAAACCCAAGTACAACTTCTGCAGCCCTGCTTCAGGTGAGGATCCTCCAAGCAAGCAAAATCTAGCAGTGTAAAGCTTCAATGCCATCTTGTGCTGGCAGCACTTCCCTAATTAAGAATTTAAGGCCAGATGGAGCCATTAGATCATCTAATCTGACCCCCTGCCTACCACATGACGTGTCATTTTACCAGTAAACCTCACACTGAGACCAAAAATTTAGGTCAGACTGAAGCATGTCTGAACTGAGAAGACTTCTGTGTGCCCAGGGCAATACCCTTTGTGCCCACTGTTCTTGCAGCATCCTGTATCAATATTCACCATAAGAGTTAAACTACTCTTATAGTGACATAAGAATATGGAGCAGACATATCTGCTCTACCAGGATCCAGACACCAAGCAAGAGCGTCTGTTTTCAAAAGAAAAGCTATATTGAAAGATAATATTCCACTGTTCATCATCAACAGCTGCATGTTACCACTTTCTCCAAATGAAAGTTAGACAAGCTGGCTATTTTTTAATCTGCTGGTGAGTTACATCAGGCCCTCAGCTGCCATTAAAGAAGCTTTCAAATTACATGTGTTACATCTAAGCAACAATCAGCATGTTTTCATTTTGAAGTGCTCTGGAGCATCCCCAAGGCTTCCCAGGCAGTCAGGTAATTTATTTATTTATTTATTTTTAACCATGAAGTACTTTTCCAAAGTCATAAAAACTTGCTGTATTAAGTTGTCTTCCGAGGACATACAATGATAGCAAGTTGTTATTACAAGTTGAGGTTGCAGGCTGAAAATACTTTAAGGGTTCTCTGACCCTTACTCAGCAAAAACCTTCAGCCTGCTCGCAGCTCATCAGCTTGGTGAGAGGCAAGTGAGCCTTCAGCATTCACAGAGCTGAAATAAGAGTTATCACCAACTGATAAAGAAAAGGGAACAGCTCTAAAGAAAAAAAAATAAATCTGCTTTTCTCAGTGGAAATAAACACCAGACTTTATCAGACATGGAATCTAGCTGTGCAAAAAAACAAAAACAAAGCACAGCTGCTTGACACTGAGTGTAGAGATTTTCCAGTCAGTGGCTTTTCCTAAGGAGAAAACAAAAGGAAGGAAGAGCCAAAAGGAAGTGTTGCAATGGCTACCTCCAAGAAGAGAACAAACCCTTGAGGTCACATTTTCACTAAGGGAAAAAAGGTCTTTATCAGCAGCACTAGAGCAAAACAGGGGCAGACTGAAACTTGGTTCAATAAAACCCCTATTTTAAAGACAAGAATGTATCAGCTCTTCGTGTGTCTCCTCTGAGGTTACACAGCCAAGTTGACTTTGGCAGACCTAGCTGATACAAAAAGCAGAAGTTGTAAAGGAAAAAAAAAATCTTGATTAGCTGGGCAATGATCCAATAAGCAAGACACTTGAGGCTGCAAGTTCACAGCTGAAGAAGCTCAGGTAGAAATAATTTATAGGAAATTAAGTTAGGTCATGATAATGAAATTTAAAGACATGTGGGACATGATTTATTTTACTATGGCTTGTTGAAAAGTGAAACCCAAGCAGAGCTAACATGAAGGCTAATTTAACTCTGGTTACAGTTGGTACTGGCACTGAGATAAACTTAACTTGACACACTTGGAATGGGAAAGAGAATATAAGAATAGGATTTTAAAAAAAAAATACTTTTTAACACCATTTTTCCACATTTCCAGAGAAAGCAGGACAAATTCGATCCTGTGAATCATGGCTGCTTGTTTCCCAATTTTAAAACATCCTGGCATACAGCCCTCAGTGGCAAGAGCAGTGGAAATAGCAAAGGTTGGGAAAGGATGGATAAGATCTGCACTGCAGAGCCCCTGCCATCAAGGAGCAGCAGCGAGGATGGAAAAACCTAGTGGGAAAAGGCCTCCTAAGAGGGGCAGTTCCCTTGCAGGTCACTGGAAAGCAGCAGCAATGGCAGGAGGGATGCTGTCATCACTGAGGGCTCTGCAAGTTACCTCAAGAGGTTATCTGGTGGCAGCCTGGGCTTTGGCTTCACTCAGCAACAGATGAGGTGCCATTATGCCCTCAGCTGTCCCTCCTGCCACCCACGTCTCCCACGCTGTGAAAAACGCCAGGTGAAGGGGAAAAAGAGTCACTATAATGGATGAATGCAGCAGCTTGCAGGAGGGGGGAGGGAGAGAGTAATGGAAAAGTGTTAATATTAAAGTAATAAAGCTTGTGGCCATTTTTCAGTCTGAAATGCACAACACCATAAAACAATGCTTAAAGGCAGTCACTTCTGTTACAAGCCACCTGCACGCTAAGGCACCCTGCTATTAGCACATAAGTTGTTTACTACCAGTCTTATTTCAGTCAGACTCCAGGAGAGCCATAAAGCTGAATTTTTTCACTCAGTGCAAGTGTCCAAGCGGCCTCAGGTTTTTCTTGGTGTGCCAAGCCCCAGTGTGTCACCTGTGATCCCTGCCCGGTCACTAACCCAAGAGGTTTAAAAGTCAAATCAAAGCAAAGGGAATCCGTGCCTGGCACATGGCACACATACACCCTTTCTTCTTGCCTGCTTCTCCTCGAGCTCCTGAAGCTACAGCTACTCCCAGTGAGATGTGTTTAGCACAACTAGGATGGTGGCTTTATCTGCCAACAGTAAGCATCCCTTGTGTCACACCTTCCCAAAATGGTCTGGGCACTGGTTGGTAAAATGAGACTTCTATTTCCTCTCCTGAAATAATTTATTTAAAAAAAACCAACAAACTAATGGAGAAGTAATGAAATATAATGGCAAAGCAAATAAATAATTGATATTCTTTTGAAATTAAAGACATTTTTATCTGCTTATTTGTCACTTGCCTCTTTTTTGTTTGCTCCTTTGGTTTGCTCTTTTGTTTGGCCCAAATAAAAGCATGTGAATTCAAAGCAACTCACCCACTTTTCTTCCTCTGTCAGAAGCAAACATTACGATTCGAGGACTCTTTATAGAGATGGCCCAGCTACAAAGCAAAGTCTTTGTCTCACTGAGAGGACTCCTAATTCAAGGACAAAAAGACAGACTAGAGGAACAGTGGTACCTACAGGAAAGTTTAAGGCTGACAGGTGAGCCTGTGGAATTGTAAGAAGAGCAAAGAAAGACAACCAGAGGTTAATTTCAGGCCTGCACATTCACCATGAAGCGAGGAAGCCAGATGTGGAAGCTTCACACGAGAGACCACGCTGTCTCACAAGCCCATGGGTGAACTCCATACAACCTGGAGCACAGCAGAACTGCCAAGCCTTAACAAGTCCTAAAAATTATACCATCTTTCTGGGAGTTACATGACAAACCATGAAACAGCCCAGCAGCAGCAGCAGCAGCAGTTCTACTGACTATCACAATAAAGATGCACTGGTATGGTAAAAAAAACACCGTTTCCCCAGTATTTACACATCTTCACAAAGAAAGTCAATAATGGAAAGCACCTTGTTATCTGTCCTCCTTTTTTGAAGGGCACCTTTACCTCTTACGTATTCAATTCCCACATCTGAATAAAAGCCAAGAGTCCAAGACATACCAAGTCCAAATAGCCTAAACAAGACTGCTATGAACTCCCAGGCTATTTACTATGAAGAACACCACAACAAAGAATAAACCAAACTGTATCACTTGAGAGCAGCATTTTCAAATCTTTTTCCTTGTGCTTCCCATCACAGGAAACATGATCTTACTTATTCTCCTTTCCTTTGCTGCCATAGATGCCACAGTGCTGCAGCAACATGCAGCCATCTTCATAAGCTGGTTCAGATCTGAGCACTCCTGCTCCCCTGACTGCTTCCCTTCTTGCTTTCAGTCTGGCCAAAGTATTCTCCAGTTCCATCCTGCCCTTCCTCACCGGACAGTGAGGATAACAGACAAGCTCAAGCACAACAAAACAAATTGCTGTAATGAAGTGGTGCCATACATCTTTCAGTGCCACTCCTTCTGGTCCAAGGACAGCTGCAAGCACGCCAAAGGGATGCTATCTGAAAATGACAAACCTCCCATCTCTTCCAGCTGCAAGGAGAGTCCATCTTTGCAATCCTACATTTAAAACTTTTGCTAGCCTGAGGAGCAGCCCAGTGCTAAACCTCAGTCAACATAGCGCTGTCAAGCCGATCCATGACAGGTGAGCAGCAGTAGGGTGCTCACAGTGGCAACAGCCATGTGTTACTGCACCACCAGGGCTCTCACAGTGCTCTGTGCTTGTGTCCCCAGAACATGAAAGGGAGACACCCACAGCTAAGGCATCAGTGTGTGCCACCAGCCACTGCAGGGCTGCACTATGGCAAGCAAGGAGACTGCAGGCTGGCAAGCCCGTGGTGCCCCAGGACATGAGCTTCAACAGCCCTGAAAAGCTACTGTGATGGGTCTGCTTTCCTTTTGTTTAATATAGTCAACCTCTCCTTTCTCCTTCCACCAAAAAGCTGTTATTTTGAAAATAAGCCCTCCAGAATTCTTCGAAGTTGCACACAGAAATACACCTTGGCAAAGATCTCTCTGCAAACAGGGAGCAGTGGGCAAGTCAACCATCAGCCCAGGAAGTGTCTTACAAGTTCATCTACAATATTAACCCACCACATCATCATTTCATATTATAAAGTTACTTTCATGGCAGTACAAAAACCACCATTAAGAATGAATGATTAACTCTCCATCAATGACTTTAACATCTGCCTTAGTAAGGCAATCATTTATTAATAAAAAAATAAATAACTAGGCTTCTCTTAGAATTAATTTTAGTAGTAAAATGAGAGAAAACAAAGACTATTTATAACATGTTAGTACATATTTTATTTAAAGTTATCCAGGTATTTCCCAGGCAAAATGGTACATCTAACCTTTACTCACTAAAATAGGACATGGCTTGAAGTTTGATGAAGAGGAAAAAAAAAATTTAATATTTTCTTCCTATACTGTGGCATTCTTAAGTATTTTCTCGTTTGTGCTGCATTTTTCATAGCATTTGTATCAATACTGCTTCTAAAATTTTATTGGATATTTTAGTGTTACTGGAACATACATGTTTTATTAAATACAAATTTTGAAAAGCTTGGAAAAACTCAAAACATGTATAAAACATTATACATTATAAAAAAATTCAATCAAAATATAAAATTTAAAACACGTTGGCATTTTTCTGTCTTTCTAAAAATACAGTACTTTTTCTTGAGCAGCTCCTCCTCCTGGAGTTTTCAGTCAGCTCTCCAAAACAGAGAAGGTGCACCTTCAGTGCACTAAAGGTTGCAGCAAGGTTGCAGCTCTTTATGAACAGGTGAACAAGGTGTCCCACTGAATGCTGCTTGGCTGGGCTCACACTCAGGAACTCAGCAATGATCTGAAGCAGCAGCTCAGATGGCTGTGGTGAGATCATGCAATGTGTCTTCAGATGAGACACCTGATGTTATGAACGCTCTCCCATGAACAGACACACACACATTGCAATTCTGACTTCACAAGATGTGATGACAACAGCAGATATGCTGAGGAAAAGAAACAACCCTTTTTTGTGTAACAGTGCCAGCAGAAAGCAGCCCAGAAGTTGGGACAGCTACTCCTGGAAATGATTACTGCAGCATTTGCAGCCTCCCACTAGTTTTGAGGCAGTGCCACAATTCCCATGCACAGCCATTCTTGCTTCCATGCAGGATGAGGAGAAACCTTGGCAGACCTCCACGTGCTGCTACACTGAGTCCTAAGTGCTGTGCAACCCTCTGAGAGTCACTGTCTGTTTCTGGAATCTAAAAAAGGGAAAGGCTTTTTAAAAGTTACAATGAACTTAAACCTGGTGGAGTCATACTGGAAAGGTAAATGAACACTGCTGAGAACAAGGGGCTCCTCAGCTCTGGCTCCATTCAGTACAGATGTCCAACATCTCTTTGGAGGGCAGGGCTGACAGACCTATGCTCCCTGTCAGTGGCACATGCTCAGCAGAAAAGGGATGATCTGTGCTTTGCACCCCTATTAGCCCAAACTGCTCCTGGATTTGGAGCTTGGAAGAAGGCAGGAGCCAGAATCCTGCCTCAGGCTGATGGCCCCACCCAAGTAAAGCAGCAGTTTCTGGTCCTGCTGAGATCAGGAGCTGTCAGGTTCCTGTGGAGCTAGAAATAAAAGCTTCGCTTTCTTTTTCCTCCTTCTTTCTCCCCATTTGACAACTGCACATAAACACTTGTAGATTGGGACTGTTACACCCCTGCAAGCTTAAAACAACCTTGCTCAGGCACGGACGACAGCTCTCGATGGCAACATGAATGTGACTGCAGACTAATTCACCTTGTTGTTCTGACACATGAAAACCATCTCCGAAATCGCTGCACTGTCTGTAGTCACTCCTGTTACACATCTCTGCACAGTCAATATCCAGCCAAGCCAACACAGGAAACAAACACACAGAAAAAAACCTCACACCTTTTTGGTAGATTCACTGCTTCGTGCAGAATTTTTTTTCGTGTAAGCATGGAAAGACATTAAATAGCTTAATTCAAATCTCAGGTTTATCAACAGACTCTAATTTTTTGTCACACACACACTCTGCCCAGGACTGGTTTGTGTCTAAAGCATATTAAGTGAATCTTTGATATCTGCAAAGACAGACTGCCAGGAAAAAGGCTGTCAATTTAAAAGGTACTTCTTCCTTCAATATTCTACACTCAGAAATGCCAGGCCCCTGCAACTAGTGAGAAAATCTGGAGCCATAAAGGCTTGTTGTCAAGAGAAGAGGATGCAGTTAAGGGACATTTAACCACACTGGACATACACAAGCCCATGGATTCAGAGGGGATGCATCCATGAGTGCTGAGGGAGCTACTCTAAACTATCTTTCAAAGATCATAGGGATCAGAGGAATTTCTTGAGGACCATATGAAAGCCAGTCCTATTTTCAAGAAAGAGGACCCCATAAACTACAGGCAGGTCAGTTTCACCTCCAGCCCTGGGGAGATGATCAGCAAATAAATCTGAGAACAATTCCCTGAACATATGGAGTAAAATTAAATGACTGGGACTAGTCAGCATAGATTTATGAAGGCAGAAATCACATCTGACCAACCTGATAGCTTTCTGCAATGAGATGCCCGCTGAGTTGAGAGAGAAGTGCATGTTATTTATCTTGACTTAGGCAGAGCTTTTGATGCTGTCTCCCATAACATCCTCATTGACATACTGATGAAGTACAGACTAAATAAGTGGTGAGGTGGAGAGAACAGTGGCTGAACTGCTTGGCTCAAAAGGCACAGCAGCACAAAGTACAGCTAGGGGCCCATCACTGGTCAGTACTGGGACCAACATCATTTAACATTTTCACAACCAACCTGGAAGGTGGGAGAGAATCTCCAACAAATTGGCTGATAATAGAAAATTGGGAGGAGCAGTTGATGCACTAGATGGGTGTGCTGCCATCCAGAAACTTGGTCTGGCTGAAGAACATGCTGGCAGGAACCTCAGGAAGCTCAAAGGTGAATTCCAAGTTCTGCACCTGGGTATAGTTAACTCCATGCATCACTGCATGCTGGGGCCTGATCAATTGGAAAGCAGGTTTGCAGAGAGCAACATCAGGGTCCTGACAGACACAAAGCATGGGCCCTCATGGAAAGGGTGGGAGCAGCATCATGAACTGCATCACGAAGAGCATCACCAGCAGGTTAAGGGTGATCCTCACCCCTTCACTCAGCCCTGGTGAGACACCTGCACAGAGCTGGGCTAGTCCTGGGCTTCCTGGTATATGCAAAACATGGACTGAAACAAGCTAGCAAAGGCCACTAAGGTGATAAAAGAACAGAAAGATATGATGTATTCTCATACATCATTCTCATAGATTCTCCTGGCCAGATTTCCAGGACTGTTCAGCCAGGAGAAGGCTCAGAGCAGGTCACATCAGTATGTATAAACAACTGATGTGAGACAATAATGAAGACAAACTCTTCCCAGCTGTGCCCAGCAAAAGGACAGGAGGCAATTGGCACAAATTGAAATACTTGGAATTCCATTTGAAAGTAAGAAAATAATTAATTTTTCTTTTTTTCCCCTCTCCCTACTGTGAGGGTGGTCACACCTGGAACAGATTACCGAGACAGGTTGTGGCATTTCCATCCAAGCCTGGTGGACATAGCTCTGAGCAACATGCCTGAGCATGGTAGTGGACTAAGCAACCTCCAGAGACTCTTTCCAGCCTAAGCCCTTCCATGATTACTTCCAATCAAGTTAAACAAAACAGCTGAAAGAACTACAGTTCAAAAAGAAACTACTCAAAAGCAGCATAACTTAAGACAGAGGTAATTGTAGGCTTTGCAATATAATGCTTAAATCCTACAGATGCACATTTTTATTTCTCTTTATATTACACATGACTGAACAATCTGTGTTGTCTGTAAAGAAGAGATGCATGTCATGGGGGTTCTTCACTTGGAACAGGGAGTTAGTTATAAACACATATCCCAAACCAGAATTTGGCTGTAGATGTTTTCTATCTCTCAGCTTTTATGAAGTATCTTACCACTGAGTATAGTTTCCACTATGACTACAGTAACTAAACTGATCCAATTAGAGATGTTCTTTTTTAAAAACAGTAATTGAAAGGAACATGGTGCAAAGTATTAATTGAAATTATGTTCCTTTACACAAGAACAGTTCTTCCTGAGAAATGGTAGTATTATTAAACTGACATTAAAGAGACACAATTACTGTGTTGCTCTGTGACTCTAAATCAAAAGTATTCTTCTTTTTTAACTCACACCAACATCCAAAAGCAAAGGATCAAAACTGCAAATGTTTATTCATTTTTGTAACTGAAGTCAACAAATTGAATTACTGACAATATCCCCAATAAATATGCATAAAATTATCTGTAAAGTTTTGAAAGGAGAAGTTTTTTTAAATGACAACAAGTCACACACAGTCAATTTATTTAGGTAAATAAATTCCTAAGAACCTAATGGACCAATTAAGTGATTAACTGAATTCAATGCATCAAACACAAACCTGGGTGCCTACTCTCATACAAGCTGTTTGAAAAACACTGCTCTTAAAGAAACCAAACAAACAGAGGGGGAGAGAAAAGAAGTTTAAGCCTTTTTTTAAAATGCTTTTGGGTACCAAAATGACACTCAAGCCAGCAAGAAAACTAGGGGAACCTTTGATTCTGTTTTCTGTACACAAATTACAGAGAGTCTTCAAAGTGTAGCTATAAAGCTTCAAAACAAAACAAACCCATTGAACAAGCTTTCTAAAATTCCAAGTTTTGTTATTAATTTTAAGATGTCAGTCAAATGGATTGTAAGAGGAAATACATTTTTCCATCCTTCATTTACAGTACTCTCTTAGAACATCAGAGGCCAATTCACAACCTTCTACAGGGATATGACATTTGCCAAGAGAAAAAAAACAACTCCACAGGAACAAGCCACCAAGGGTTTTCCCTGAAGCTTCCTGCTGGGATTTGTAGCCTTAAAAGGAAAAAAGGCATTTATTATGCTGGTCCCCAGCTTGCCAAACAAAGAGCTCCTGGGTCTGCTTGGTATCTGTCATGGCATTCACTCAGGGATTCTGTGTGGCTTTCTCTTGCTATCTTCCAGTGGAGCCAGCACAGCTGTTTTTATCTCCTGGTATCATTCAAACACTATTTGCTTAACCTAGAAATCCCAGGGTCTCCCAGGAGTCTAAGCTCTGAAGGAAAGTTCAAGCACCAGAAGATGCTGCAGAAGCAAGGCATACCACCTCTGCTCAATATTTCTACAAGTCCAGATAATCCGGAGGTGAGAAGGAGGCACCTCTGCTTGACCAGACTTTTTCCAAAGCCACGGAGGGAGTCATCCATGAGGATAACCTCCACACATAAGCAAAGGACCTACATCACAGGACCATGCAGTTCCTGCCTCAGAAAAAAGCCAAACTACCACCTGAATTTTCAAGTTCACAGCAACAGAAATATCTTTAAAATTCATGTAGTGACAGCACTGATAGGAGACAAATTCCTTTTAAACGCCCTGGACAATTTGGTTTTACACTTCAAGACAACAGTTTAATTTCTACTTCTGTTTTACACTGAAGAAAAGCTCCCTTAGGTACTAAGCCTAAAAAAAGGGAGCCCACCACATACTTGCCCACAGTCATTAATGTTGAGCACTGAAAACCGCTGCTCAGAGCTTTTCTCACGGTGGAAAAAGGCCATGCAGAGGAGATTCAAATACCCAGATAATTCTTAAAAACACTATTTAATATGGTATATTCAAGCATGACTACATAAAGTAAGTAAGACTAAACAGTATGGCAAAGAGAAGAAGTGAAGCATAAACATATTTTCCCTTACAACACCAAATGGAAGTCACATTCATTTAAGCAAATATTTTTCTACATTGATGGAAGCCAAATACGTGGGGTAAACTGCTGCGCTTTTTTTTTTCATTTGCTTCATATAAAATCACTCAGGAAATCTGTGTTCACATAACACTATCAACAAAGTGCTCTTTGCTTTTTTCCAAGTTGTTTGTAATGAACATTTTAGCTCTCTCAAAAGGTAAAGACTAAATCAGCCAACCTCTTTAGGCATGTCCTGTGAGGATACCCATCCTCAGTAAAAACAAATTTCACTAGCCTTAGCCAGCAAGCTGCAGTGGTATGTGGCAAAACTATGACACGCACCAAAAACTTAGAGACTCTTTAATTGGTAGCAAGATACAACAGAATATGCCCACTGAAAACTGCACAGATTTCCCAAATGGCCTTTGAATAGCTTTCCTTTTCAAAAAAGAACTTGATGCTCCACATTATATCTGTGCACTTCATTTTCTCCTTCCTCCCTAAATTCTAAACATTTTTCTTACATTCACTTCTTCTGAGATTCAGTAGTGACAGCTTCTTCTTTACACTCCTACATATATTTTGCACAAGCTGTTAAACAGAATTAGTCCACACTCCTCTTTCGTGTTTTTCCTGTGCTCTGAAGGAACCTAATACACAGACTTTAGAGAAATCCCAGTTTTGACCCTTACCACCTAGCTACTAACTTGTGCAAACGTGGTTTTGGCAGCCAGGCTGAAGAAAGAACTTGCAGACTGTGAGCATGCAGACCCTCTAATGGCCACAAGAAACATTTAACAGGTGAGAACAGGTCCCAGGTGGCTGGCAGCAAAGGGGTAGGAACACAGCATTTGGAAGACAAGCTGAACAGGACAAGTGTAAACTCTATGCTCCCTTTAGCTACTGTGACACCCCTTACAAACAGATAACCACAAAAACACTGCCTGGTATCATTTCAGTTTGCACTCTACACATACAATAACCCAGGTTAGTTCTAAAGGACACCATCAGCAAGAGGGCTGGCTGAGATTTGCACCTAAATACAGAACGAGATTATTTATTTACTCTGAGCATAAAGGTACTCACTCCTCAAATTTCATGGTGAGTCTTTATCACAAATTTCCCCTTATCATTCAAAATCAGCATGAACAAGGTAGAATCACCTAGAAAAATGAAGCCTTGTGTTCTTCACAGACCTAGCAAAGCAGAAGGATTGATGTAAGCAAATTATCCCCGCCTCCCCAAAAAGGAAAAATTACACCCTGATAATTCTTTCAGTTGCAGTTCACGAAATACCTTTTAGCTGGAAACAAGAACAACAAGTTTTGTGGTAACAATCACTAACCTTAATGTTTGATCTTTAAAAAATAAAATAAAAAATACCAGAAGAGACACTAGGAAGAAAACAAAGAGAAATGGCAATGTAAAACCGTCAGATTCTGGGATATGAAATAATTCAATTCTGAGCATCCTTCCTTCACCATGTGGTAGGACCAGATTGCAGCAGGGGCAAAATCATCATGTGCAGAATCTGAAGCCCATGCCACAGAAAAGAAAAAAAAAAATGAAAAGAGGTGGATAATAAAGAATAAACTTATTATGCAAGTCCTGGTATGTTTCAATCTGGAGGCACACTACCACTTCCTGCAGAGCTTTCTGCCAAGTACAGAATCCTTGGGGAAAATGACTTAGTCCCCAGCAATGACGCAGTGTGAGAAGCCTATCTGGGACATACTTAATGCCGTCCTCCACACGGAGGGTGCACTTCCAGGAATAAAGAGTTAGTCACCATGTCTACCTCCACCACCCATCTCATCTTTTGCATATCCTGCTCTGCAGAGACAGGCATTCACACCTACAGGATGCTGCTAAGTCATGCAGGGACATGGCACGCAGGGAACTGCTCTTCTAAGGAAAACTCCTGCAAATACAATGGACATCCCACTAAGATTCTTTTTTTCACATGGATTCCCACAGGTGGTTTTGCTACATCCCATTCCTGAATGGAAGCATCAATCTGCTTCTGCACACCTTCTCATGAAGGTTAGAAAGAGGCAGAGAGCATCTTCTTGAGTATACTGAGACTTAAAGGAGTCGTATGAAACAGATAAATGATTAAAATGGTTTAAAATCACAGAATCATTGAAGTTGGAAAAGACCTCTAAGATCATCAAGTCCAACCATTAGCCTGGCCACATCCATGTCCATCGCTAAAGCATGTCCCCAAGTGCCATGTCCACACACCCTTTGAACACTTCCAGGGATGGCGACTCCACCACTTCCCTGGCAGCCTGTTCCAATGCCTGGAACACCACTTCAGTGAAGAACATTTTCCTAATATCCAGTCTAAACCTCCCCTGGTGCAATGAGGCCATCTTCTCTGGTCCTGTCACTTGCTACCTGGAAGAAAACGTGGAGTACCTTAGGTATAGATTCATCTCCAAGCTATAGGAAACCATTTTTTCCCATAACTTTCTCTGTGGAATTGTGATTTATGCTGAATTCTGTAAACATTTCTTGTTAGCTCACTCCCAAAGCTCATCTCAGAGTGGGATAAGATCACATGCAGCAGTCCCATGGAGAAAAGGAATGAGTCATCAATCTGAAAGTTAAGCAATAGACAGAATCTTAAGATTCAGACCAAGGTAAGCATAGTAATGAATGAAACACCAGTTCTAAATTATATCTGTGGACAGAGATGTCTAGAATGGCAACCCATAAACAGACCTACTTAACACAGCATTTAAAAGCATATATAGGGTCATCAGTGGGATACTTAAAAGGAAAACTCTATGGAATTCAAGGAAGTGGAAAAAGTCTCCCTGAAAGATACTTGAAACAGCTGAAGAAATTCAATTACAGCAGCATGCACTTCTGTAACTAAGTTGGTCAAGTTTGTGTCCTATGGTCTTACAGGCAGGCATAAAGATATGGACTAGGAAGATGTAATTTTTAAACAAAGTAAACAATTTTAATTAATTTCCAGTGAACTCTGAGTTTTAATTTTACTTAAAGCAGTACAATTTTCTATGAAGAAGAAAAAAAAAGGCAATTGTGCAAATGCTCTCTCATTTTGAGTACAAGTGGTTTCTTCTTTGACTAAACACAGCACTCTCAAAAAATGAGAGTATGAACCACACAGACAAAAAAGGCTAAAATCTGTTTATGTGGTTTTGCTAGTCTATATGCAAGTAACCTAGGTAATAAGTTTAGATTTCTACCAGAGCAACTGAGAGCAAAGCACGTCCCCAGAGATCTATGGCCTGATTAGTGATGGTAAGCTGAGAAAGCACAGCCCAAGCTGCCCAGTATTACACAAAAAAAAAGAAAGAGGTGGGCAGGTTCAGAGAAAGCTGCACATATTGGTTTCACTCCTATTAACAATTTACCCCTACTATCTCACTCACCCACTCCCTCTTCACCAAAGCATGAAATGACAGTTGCTTAGATTTAAGCTGTTCAATATTCAGCTTACTGTCATCACAGATTACAAAATAAATTAACAAAATGCCACCATTCCACACAGCAGTTCCCAAATATCATGCTAGCCCTATGAATCTTCAGATGTTTTGCTCTCCTCCTGAACTCTTGTGCTCTGTCTAATTTAAGCGGCCACAGCACCCGCAGTGAGCTGCAGCCACAGCTCCTTCTCCTTCCCAGCTCCAAGGCAGCACAGAGGATCACTGTGGGTGCAGTACACATCAGGGGGATTTTCCCCCAGTCCTTCACCTACACCTGTGCCCCACTGAGCACTGCATCCCATTAATTTCCCTTTAGTTACTGCATGCGACAGAGATCGTATTTAGCACCTCCAGGGAACCTTATCCACATCCAGTGCACGACTGCCTGAGATAGTTTAGCCCTCTCTGAGAGAAGGAGAGTGGGAAGAAGGAGAGCCTGGGGGTAAAGCCTTCAGTTCAGCTCTTCAGGAAACTTCCCCACACGCTGACTCTGCTGGCTCAGGGGCACCATTCACAAGTTTAAACTGTGGTGGTTCCCTGCTAACACTTCAGCCCAGCCACGCTGCAACATCCCGTGCACTGACTGTGTCATCTGGGCAGGGTGAACACCCTCCAAGTGTCTGGCTGAGAAGGGTGAGGACCTCATCAAGAAATGTAATACCAAAAATGTATTAAGAGGATGAGTGCTCAAAACAGGGCAGTGCCATTTAAGAACTTCCAACATATACTAGCAAGTCCCAAAGACGGAATACTACCAAATTTTTATATTAATACCTCCAAACACATGATTGAACAGCTTAATAGGAAGATAATTTTGAAAATTATAAAGACTGCATCCCTTCTTCACCAATCTGGACCTGCTTCTTCACCTACTGATTTTTTAAGGAAGCTCACTGTCCATCTTTATTTATGGCTTCTAATTAGCTTATATTAATATTTATTAATTATGGCTTCTAATTAGCTGATTTCCCATTTTAAGTATTTACAGCTTGGGAGTTGCAAAAGCAGTGGGAAAAGTGAAGACCAGAAGGAACAAGAATTGGCTATAGAGGATAACCACTCCAGGAACTGGACTGCCTAACCTGCAGGCAGGATGGAAAGCAGATTGGGAATGTCTCCTTCCTGTTCATGAAAACACAAGGGGCTGTGAGAGACTGACTTCCCACCAGACTGAGGCTGCATCACACCTACCACATAGTGACTCAGAGCACCCCTGCCACACACACACAATTAAGTTCTGTCAAGCCACCACTGACCACCTCTAGTGCACAGCACATGGCACGCTTTAATTTAGCATTAGCAAAATACCAACAGCCCCTGTAGAGACTTGGATTTAATTCTACTTCAAAAATATGTTCACTGTACTAGAAGCAAAGTAGCACCAATGAATAATAATTACTAACTGTCAGCTCTTTGAACATTTTCATACCTATACTGAAAGTCTTGGAAAGGATAGCTTCTCTTTCCCAACATGAATTCCAGAAACAGATTTTTTCTGAAAAGGAAGACCACATCAGAGTGCAGATATTAACTCTACATTTCCTTTCTAAACAGTCCAGATGCTGAAAGCAGAAGAAACAAGAATACAGTATGTAAAACTGCAGCTCAAATGTCTTCAGCAGCCCAGCAAAATCCTCTTGCAGACATTCTTGTGAATTAAAAAACAGATCTGCTGAGAGGCACAGCATGTATTTCACTGCAACAGCACAGATTTATGTTTCTGCTTCCTGGGGAGCCACTGCTATGTAAAAGGATATGACTGGCTTCACAGGTCAAGGTAAAATTTACTGTCCTGAAACAGACTGAAAATGGAAAACAGGTGTAGCAGATGAACCACACAGTGCTATCAGAAGGGGTTGAGGAGCAGGATACATCCACACCAATTTATACAATTTAAATAGCACAGGCGATGCTTTTCTTCTCCACCTGACAACTTCACTTTTTGCTTCCCATTTTCTTTGCTTTTCAGCCCTTTGGAAACCTCCCTCACAAGGGAGAAGATGTCACATTTCCCCTGGAACAAAACTGGCTTATGACACATTGTATAATTCCAAAAATACATCATGCATTAATTTGACATACTCCTGTCATCTAGACATTAATTTCTAATATCTTCTTTTCCAGATACTATTAGAAAATTCCTCTGCCTCAGCTACCTTGTACTGCTTGTACCCTAACTTGTAACACTTTAGGAGGCCAAGTGCCTTCCTGATCATCCCAAGGTCCTTCACCTGGAAGATTCACAAACCTCCGGAGAAGGTCTGCTCGAATCTTCTCCTGAACATACAGTGTTCTCACCCTAGTGAGGGACTGCTAGTGAGCTGCTTTCCTCAGCCAACACTTTGTATTTTAATTCCTATATTTCCTTCACTAATTTCCTCCCTCTGCTTCTGTGCATTAATTTCCCCCCCTACTTTTTGTTCCTATTAACTCTTTCCTTTCATTTTGTTTTGCTTTCCAGACCTGTGTGTCCCTCTTTACCACCAGACCACCATGTGTGCTACAAGTTAATTCTGCAAAGGAGTACAGTCGTGATTTCTGTGCAATACCCTACAAGCCTAGGAGTGCTGTCTGGCAACTGTTCAAACTGTTCAGGTAGAACCCTAAAATTTAAGTGGAACATTTTCTGTAAAATAGATGTGCTTCTGCTACATAAACTTTATTCCCTCCTACCTTCTCTAGAATTACAGCTGCTTCATTCTTGATTGTAAAAAGGCAGGAACAGAGAGAGATAGGTTATATAGGAACACTGAAATGCTTGATAATGTCTTCTGGTGGACACTTAACTGTAGTCTGTGAATCAGAAAACTGTAAGAGATCCACCTGCTCACAACTTTGTAACCTTTCTGGTTAGGAGCTACACACCAGCTCAGGTAAGCTGCTGCTCCATCTTCACATCATACCTCACTCACCTGATTAAATACTACATATCTCTTGCAGATAGCACAATAATTATATGCACGGACAAATCAGATGACATAGTGCTATGTATTTTTCACAGAATGTCCAAAAGTGCCATTCCTCAGTTTCAGAGTTTGATGGTAAAAATGTGCGTAGGCTCCAAAAACCAGAGATCCACCCCAAACTGTAAACTGATGTTGCTGACATCAAACTCATCTCTCTAAATCAGCCCTAAATTAAAATATAAAAAGGATACTTCACAGAGATAATAAATACTATTTTCACAGCCTTCGATACACACTCATTTGCACTTGTGAAAGACTATTACAAAGCCTTACTCTGACTTTATGCATCACCAAACCAAAACAGTAAATGCAATGTACCAGCATACTCCCTTTGCACCACTCTCTATGACTGCACAGAGTGTGGGAAAAATGCAAACCAATATTCATGATTTAAAGATTTCCTTTCTGTGTCCTATCCCACTGTTTTTTGTTTAATTGCTTCATGGTCTCACCATCAAAAAATCAGAGAGCCATTTACTGTCACGAAGCTGTCCTGAACATAAAGGAAAAGCAAAGTTCTTATTTTTGAACCAAATTCCTTAGATGGGAGCATTGCCCAAGTGAAAGCAGCCTGGCTGGGCTGTGTAAGAGGGTGGGAGGCTGGGGATAACAATCTTAATATTTTTGGATGCAAGTTCAGAAAAGAAAAAGCGAAGACAGATGCTGTTAGATGCAGAGGACACCTGAGAAGTCACTCCACAGCACTCCACACATGAGCCAAGGCTGATCTTACTTTTCCTTCCCACACACCTGGGCAAGCAGCCCAGCTAAAGGCACACAGCACCAGCAAGGAGACTCTGCTCTGAATCTTTATACCACATACATTAGCCGATTTGACCAAAACCACCCATCAATTCTGCCCAGAACCGGGAAAAAAAACAAGAAACCCAAACAGAGCCACCACTGCCAAGTTGGAGAAAATGACCCTGACTTGGGAAGCAGCTCTGGCAGAAGCAGAGGGGGAAAGACTGGAAGTTGTATCTTCTTCTGTTCAAACATACTCTTAGTCATGTCTTTGTCAGTAACTATTGTTTTCCTGCCAAGTTTGCATAATCCTTTGCACGACAAGGTATGTTTAGCACATGATCTTTTAAAAATACCTTTTTTAAAAATAAACTATTTCTGCCGCTATGAAATCTAAAAACCCTGAGATTACAGATTTTACTCAGGCCTATTTCATTACACACCTCGTGTACAAACTTATTACAGGAAAATGTTACCTAATTAAATTTATTATGCTTTGTGAGGCTGTTTTGTTAAATTACTTAATTAGAAACTTCTCAATTTATGTAACTTATCATGGCATGACCATTGTTAATGAAGCTCACAAAAGATACTGTTGGATAAATTCAAGCGAAGGAGATGAAGCAGAGCAGAATGAAGGATTATGTTCTCAGACTCACGAAGCAAAGAAGCCTGAAATAAATGGAAGTTGTGAGTGTTTGGAGCAGACAGTGCATTTATTGTAATTATTTCAGGCTGCATGCTGATTGGAAAAGATTAACATAAATAGGAGCTGCTACTGCAGATGTTTCTGTTCTTGCTAGGAAATCCCCTGAATATAGGAAGCACAGAATAAAAAATGTGAAGATGCCATACTACAGAACTGTAACTTTTTTCTATTATTTTTCTGTTCCAGACATATATCTGGAAGAAATATAAAAAACTGTTAATTCTTCAGGACTTAGAGGGAAAACAACACTTTTCTCTGCTAACATGACAAAACATCCAGATGTCACCTGATTACGCAGCAATGAACGCTTTGCACATTCCTCCCTTCCAGAAGTGCCCTTAAACTGCATGGCACCCAGGTCACCTCTAGAAGCTACATGGCCTGCAGCTACAACCATAGTAAATGAAATAAAATCCACAGTAATTAACGGCATTTAAGATCCTTGTTCCTCCATTCACAACAGCAATTT
The DNA here is from genome assembly GCF_971803275.1 of Cyanistes caeruleus. NCBI lineage: Eukaryota > Metazoa > Chordata > Aves > Passeriformes > Paridae > Cyanistes > Cyanistes caeruleus. The sequence continues at coordinate 113,570,442 of NC_141701.1, forward strand.
GGATACATAAATAATTCACATGTAATTCTGATATTTCCGACCTCCTTTCTGTATTAACCAATGGCAAAATTTCCATTCAGTCTGGAAAAAAATACATAGAGCTCTTCTTTTTGAAAATTTTCCAAAATGTAGAAGTAGATAAAAATACCCAATGACAGTGCTGGAGGTGTGTATAATACCTGTCATTGTATATTCTGCTTACCTTCCTCACGTCTCATCATTTGTTTCCTTGTCTCCATAGGATCCCAAGACACAGAAAGCAAGAATTAAAGTAAATTACTCAGGACAGGGCTTTTTTGACTGCAACTTCAATCTGTTCAGGTCTACCACCGCAACACATTTTAAAAAGAAGAATTATACAACTATTCAAGCTCTTTAGTTATTTGTGGACCAGCTGCGTGAAGTATCCTCTACACTGGTGGAGATCAGCAAGAGTCAAAGATGCTTGCCAGTAGAGTATCTGCCTGAACATTTCCCGTGGTTCTGCACTAAATATGAAGCAAAAGGGTCATATGGGCCCATCCATACAGCAACATACATCTCCTTTACACTGTTTCACAGTCACAGGGCACTCAAATACACCACGGGAGAGTCCCCGGAGCTTCTCCAGAGCCTGAAGACCAAAGGGGCTCCTCAGCCCTGTGCTTCCTCCATACTGGATGATGCTAGGAACGTGTCAGACCCAAACACAGTTTTCTTGGCCCTGAAGAAACATCCTCTGCTGCCGGGGACTCACTCTTGTGCAAGGTCCACCAAGATGCCCCAGGGTGCTGGGCACCACTGCTACCAACCCTGCTAGCAGATGGCCCTGGTTCTTTCCCAAAGGAGATCAGGCTGTTGAGGAGGATGGTTGCATGGTGACCAGTGGCTTGAACGCTGCCAGGAACCAGAAGCCCACTGATGCACACCCTCCTCGCAGCACAGACACTGCTGTGGCGCCCAGCCGTGACAGCTTCAGTGACAAACTCCACTGACAGCACAGCACATCTCATACTCCAAATCCATCCCTCTTTTTCAGTGTTATGAAACAGTATCATCGACTGCAGCTCAGGTGCAGCTTTAAAGTAAAATGTACTAGAACAAAAACAACAGCCCTGTCTAGCATTTACAGAGCGACTTTCAGCGGAGTGGATCTCGTGGGATTTCTTAAGCCTTTCCAAGCCAACCGTATAATGCCACAGGTTTTCACAAGTGTAGCTAAGGGCAGAGTTTGGGTATCCATACATATGATTTCTTCGATTCACTGCCAGCTGGAAGGGGTCAAACACTGACAGAACACAGAAGCAATTCTACGTAGCAACACCGCAGAGGAAGGAAAGCATGGACAACGGCAGAGGGAATTCACCACAACTGCTGGGCTTTAAAAAAGGAGGGAAAAATACCAAAAAAGAGGAAAAATGATGCTTCCTCAGCACAGTAGGGCTGCAACAGAAATTCTGCCCTATTTGCAGGGGGGAGTGAGGGATTTACAGGCACAATTACATATTCTGCAAATTCCTTCCAAAGGACTGCCCTTGAATGACTGAAGCAAGATCCAAATCTCCACAGACTAACTACTAACAGGGCTCAGCAGAAATGAAATGCATTGTATGACTGTCATTTCTATAATTTTGAACAGAATCTTGTTTTAGTAGCCTGTCAGATGACAAGGGTAGATATGAATTCAATAGATACTACTAAAGCCCCAGAAACAGTTATTTCAAGTATTTTTATATTGCAAGTTAGGAACAATACCTCATTTTCCATCTGGAAATATCCTGTGTTCAAATCAGTACAAATAACATCCATTCTCAAGGTGTTTTCATTATGATTTTGCATAAATCTGTAAAAAAATGAGACAGCATGCACATTATGGACATAAATCTATTATGCCTTACACCCACATAAATCAAAGAAATTCCACCAAGCTCAGACGCAGGTTTACCTGAAATCTTTAAATACGAGTGATTCTCAAGCAAAAAAAAAAGAAAAATAAATCCACAATACTGATGTTTCCAAACTAAATACCAATCTAATCACAACCTCTGTACAACCCCAGTCTCAGGTCTGAACGCAGGCACATTCCCATGATTTCCTCTCCTCAAAAAGTCCAGCATCTTCCCCAGCAGATCCAGCCATCAGCTCCAGGAAGGGCAGAGGAAGGCCAGCTCCAGACACCTGCACTGAAAGACTTTTGCTGCCCTGTTTCATGCAACCCTTAGCCCACATTAGGGGTCAAGTTGGTGCCTTGGAAGGGTCCTGTGTAGCTGACACCTCAAAGAGAGGAGTAAACAGTGTTTTCTGAGAGTAGCACCAGTGGAAAGGGAAGACAGCAGGATAAAAGAAAGCTCTATATAGTTTAGGGACTGTAAAGATTCTCATTAGCATCAATATACCTTCAAGGAACATTACATGAAATTTACTTTTTATTAACTTATTACAGGTCTATGTTATAATAAAACATCTTTCCCTCTTCATTGGAAAACACAGAGATTGTGTACTTGCTTAAGCATTTTGAAGACTCTTCTGTCACCTGAGAACACTTCACCTTCTTATTTACAAGGACCATTTTTCCCTGAGAAAGGAAAAGACCTATTCATCTCCCATTTCAGACCTCCTAAGCCTCTTCTAGAAATTTTTTTCTTTGTTGTACCAACATCTTTCATGGACTTTGTTCTTCAAACATCACTTTGGTTCAGAGGAAAATTAGAACAAGGTTTTAAAACTACTGGGGAAGCAAAACAAAACAAAGGAGAAATGCCTGGCAAGTTAGAAAATATTGCAAATCCATACTGCAAAAGTCACATGGGGCCTCCCTTTCACCCACTGAGAACACTGAAATCCCATCTACCCATTTCACCCCTACACCATGCCACTCACTAAGAAAAAGAAACTGAGCCCTTTTGCTCAGTAAGGTTTTGGAAAAGCCCTCCTGCAGTCCTCAATCACAGCCTTGAAGGCTTATGAAAAGAACAGCAATTAAAAACACCATCTACTTACACTGACAATATTCATGTTAACAGTCAAACTGGTACTTCAGAGTGCAGTAAGCATAACTGAATCTGGCAGCAGCAGGTACTGAAAACTTGCCATCATTCCTTTTTCACCCTGGACCAGCCACCAACCTATAAAGAAATTCTGCTTTTATAGAAAAGCTCAGCTCTTGAGCAAACTTTTAAGGGACACCCATCAACTGCTGACAGCTGTGAGCCCAGAGACTGAGCTCCTCCCTGAGATGCCTCCCTGGATGCATTAGGAGCTCCGTGACTTGGCCTTTGCACCAGTGTTCATGTCTCAGCCTTGACAAATCCCCGTGACCTATGGATGTCCAAAACACTTGTTTTCTCAGGACCTGTCAAAATGCCTCCTTGGGGCTGCCATGAAAGCAGCTGCAGGCTTAGCAAGGACATTGTGTAGTATTAGCGGCGTGTTTTATCTTTTACCTCTCACCACAAGTACAAACCTTAAAGGAAATCTTTCTGCAGGTGCTGATTACCCTGCCCTTCATCTCTTCAGGTGAGCCTCCTTACATGGGTATTTCATCTCGTACATCCCTGCCAGCTCTTTATAGACAGCACTTCCCTCTCATTCCATTTTCCCTAAATCCTGACATGCAAACCCAAGCTGAAGAACACCAACCCCACCACCTGATGAAGTAGTACTGACAGTGGCCAGTGTTTTTGTTCTGGTTGTTGTTTGTTTTGTTTTATTTTGTTTTTTTTCTGTAGAAGCAAGGAAATCAAGTTCACCCTTCAAATGAATCAAGGGTCAAATCCCTAATGAAAAATTAAAGTCTTTCACCATTATGGGGAACTACAACACAGCATAAGGAGCCAAGAGCCCTGAAGGACAGAGGTGCACCCCAAAGCTGTGGTCTGATGTGGCCACTGGCGCACCCTGTCCTTGCGGTGAGGAGGTTCACAGGGAGCCTGCAAATGCCCCTGTCCTGCAGGACTGGCACTGTGACCCAGTGCGGGGCACCTGGCACTAAGCCCAGTGTTTTCTTTGCTTGTTGCCACAACCATTAAAAATAGTGACATTCTCATTATGGCACCTGAGTAATACAGTGTTTCTCTCTAGGAGAGTACAGGCAATGGCACAGGAAACAGGTTTCAGAAGGTTTACACAGACGGGCTCTTTCTTTTTTCCCATGCTGGTGTGAAAATGCTGAAAAGAATGTAATTATTTATATATTGCATTTGTTTTGTAAGTGAAGATACAGATCACTTGTTTTTAATTTCCTTTTTCCAGGTTCATTCTTTATTTAGTAGGAATGATAAAAATTCATTTGAAAAAGTAATATATTCAAAACTAATAAAGTTCAAGTGTAAAATATTTTTAGAGGCAGCTTAGGTACAACTATTAAGTTGTCAAATAAAACCATGTAGTCCAAGTTATACCAGAAAAGGGTCAAAGTTTATGGCTAATTTCACAGATTAAGAGTGTTTCCAGGAGCAACACTTCCATGCCAAATGCTGCTAGGTAAGTCCAAGAACAGTCAGGTGTATGAGTGAAAACAGTGAATCTGAGTAATATCAACATTAGCAAGAAGCCCACCTCCCACCAACTTCAGTTTTTCGCTATCACAAACTTTCCATCTCTGCAGTCAGGCTACCTCTGCACCAACTGACCACAAGCTCAGTATCTGTAATTAAAAACAAACATGTTTGGGTTTTTTTTCTGGATGGAGATACTGAAGTGCACTTTGCTGATAGCTGATCCTTAAAAACTCTATCTTTCTCTGTCAGCTGTGGTATTAAGAGTCATTAAAATGTTACCCTGTCACTGCCCCTTACCTGCAAGTAAAATGCAGGTAAAAGGTCCAAAATGCAGAAACAATGTCAGAAAGGCTGAGATCAAATGCTTTTAAAGTCACATTAGCTCCTCATACACACATCACATCACACATAAATTTACAAAAATGCCAATATTGTTTAAATTCAACAGTCAAACTCCTAGCCTTACACATTCTTAGAAGAAAGGCAACAATATACCTTTAAAAAAATAATTTGAGGAAAACTGTGGATGCATAGGAAATGGAGGAGGCTACTTGGAGCAGCCAGGTGAATGGAAAAATACATGAGGTCACAGAATCAGCCCCTAGCCCACCAATGCTTTACACTAATGAAGAACTGTACTGCAAGCCTGATAATATTTTAGTGTCCCTTTGCAAATGCCAAAGCACTTACTCGGTATTCAAAGCTGCACTCAACAACTTCAAGAATCAGAATTTAAAACTAGCAGTCTTAGCTCACTGATTAAATATTGCTTCAATGAAACAAGACACACTAACTCCAGTCAACAAGACTCCTTTTGGGACCCCACAGAGCACCTTCTCTGCAACCCCACAGCAAGGGGAAAATAAAGGACCTGTGCAACCTCACTCACCTTGTTTTTCTAATGATTTCCCAGTCAATTCAAATGTCCACAAGCTTTTTAAATCCATTTACTTATCATCAAAGCATTACCTGCCAAGTCATGCATGCCACAGTGGAAAAAAAAAAGCCACTAAGATGACAGTGCATGGAGCTGACACTGCATAGAGATTGTTTCTCTCAGGAAAGCTCTTTGGAGAACGGACAGGGTCTGTAGAACTATGTTTGTGGTGATATAGTCATATGGAAAGTCCAGACTGGAATGGTACTTTTATACAAAATAATCCTGAAAGTAATGTAAAATATATTTTATTACATCTGACCCATAGTCAGATTTCACCTCAAGAAAGATCCCTAGCGTGACAGGCTTTTACATGGAAAAAATAAATACACACCCGTGAGCTGCCATCAGTGACAAAGGTATAATAGCAAATATCCCTTATGGCAAGCTTGTGAGAAAGGGCTGTTCTCAGACAACAAAGCCTGAATACAAGAGGGTACATCAATTATTGCTGCACAAACCAGACTGAAAGAACAGCACACAGCACATAGTTGTTCACACAGCATGACAATGGGAAGGGCTGAGATGGCATTAGACAATACAACACCATGCATTTCAATTTTTAAGATTCATGCCATTTTTTTCTTTTTTGCTCACAACCAAGGGAAGGTGCAGTGCTACTGACATTGCACGACTGACTGTTGATTTTCAATGTGTTAAAAAAAAATCTACTATAATTAAGTAATTGGTTGGCCTCTGTCCATTTCATTCCACACTGCTGCCTCACACTTGTTTAAAGAATAGAGAAAAAAAATTGTTGAAGATGTGGCAGATAGTGGGAAAAAACCCCCAAATGTTAAGCTTGACTCGTTCAAATTAGGTGGTATTTGTACAGATGGAGCACCTGCCATGACTGGCAAGAAGAACAGTCCTGTCGCTTTGCAAGAAACATTTTTGGATCGAAATGTATTGAAATACCATTTGTATCCATCAGGATTGTTTCCTGAGCCAAAGATTTAGGTTTCTTGCATGTTTAAATCCTGTCAAGTCCTACTCTAGCAAAATAAGTATTTATAGAATCGCAGAATCATTTAGGCTAGAAAAGATCTTTGAGTCCAACTGTTAACTCAGCACTGCCAAGTCCACCACTAAACCATGTCCCTAAGTGCCTTAGCTATACATCTTCCAAACACCTACAAGGATGGTGACTCAAATACCTGTTCCAACTCTTGATAACCCTTTCCATCAAGAAATTATTCCTAACACCCACTATGCATCAGAGATGCCAATAAGCATACCAAGTAATTGATGAAAGTGATGAGCAGAATACAGATAAAATGTTTGCTGTCAAAGGGCAAAAACCTGTGAAAGACTCTGGAAAGAGAAAACGACCAATACATTTTCTGAACAGAAATTAATAACCTTTCAATGACAACGGTCTTGCTTATAGCCAGGAAGGGATCGCACATGCAGTGTACAGGGACATGACATGTCAGCTCTGCAGCTTCAAAACATACAGGAAAAGAAACGATTTCCTGGATTGCATGCCATCATCCATGTGCTGCTTTTCAGTCTAAGCTGAGAGGTTTATATTCTATATGAATTGTGTGCTTTGACTATATGCAGTATGTTAGAAGGGACAACTAAAGGTCTGAAAAATATTGTGATCTGAAGTTTGAGGAGTTATTTCACTTTAAGTTAGAAGATCCTAGAAACCAGAATTTCCCACTTATATCTCGTTTTATAACACAATATAGACCATTCCTTTGAAAAAGGTTTCAGTTTGGAATCTCAGCTTTGAAAAAGAGGAGATGTCCTTGCAGCAGCAGAGTAAAAATTGGTACTCCCACCTAGAGAACAGGACCAGACACGCCCAGAGAACAACAAAGTTGAAAATGACTTAGAAGCAGATCTCCTCTGATACATGCCTTCCCTTTTAGTGCTTGTGCAGACTGGGACTGACACACACTCATGAACAGTAATACTCTATTACAAACTTTGTTAAAAATAGACTGTTTAAAAGTCACCAATTCTCATCTCAATGACTTAGTGTCAACAAAGCTGAAAACAAGGGCAAAAAGGACGTTTAGAAACACTGTCTGAATGTTGCAATAGCAGAATTAGCCTGTTAACTTCATTTTAGGAGAAAAGAACTAAGGGTCACTCTTCTGACATTTATAACAATAATTACATTTAATAAAATGTAAGACTCAAAATAAATTTTAAAGACCATTTGCAGTACATCTAGGAAAAAAAACCCAACAAAACCAAACCCAGCTCCAGCAAGATTCACTATAAAGACTGACCCCTGGATTTACCAATTTCCAGCCTTGTGAACAATCAGTCTGCTGCTGTTGAGGACCTTCCCTCCTCTGCAACTCCTATATTTGCACATACTGATTCTGCAATTCTTGTTCCTGACAAATACCAAGTTTTTTTGCCTAGTTGGAGGTAAGTATAACAGGACATCAACATCTCCATATAAATATTCAGAGTGAAAAAAAAAAAAAGCGTTATAGAAGTGTTTTTAAAAGTGTAAGAAATGGTTTTCTGGAGCTTTTGCTTTTTCTTTTTTTTTCTTTTTTTTTTCTTTTGTTCTCGTTTGGTTTTTTTAAGAAAAGAGTGTATTGAAAACAATATACAAACACTGCAATGTGAAGAATTAAAAATAAAAATAGTTGAAATGGAAGTTTAAAGAGATTGTGCCTATTTTCATTTCCCAACACAGAACAGAAACAGGTTGAAAAGTCAAGAATTAAAACACCAGTCACATAAATTTGTTTTGGTTTCGGTGCTGATTAAGATGAAGTCTTATCACTAAGATACATAACCACCATTGCTTGCTTAACCATACCTGACCTAACAAGCAATTTCATACAAAATTTTTGTTGCAGTTCTTCTTCCAGGAAGAAGTATTTGTCTCTGCCTTTAAAGGTGAGGGAGTACTTGCAGGAACTCAACATTATTGACCCAGTGTTTTTCCTTTTCTTTTAATTACAATGCCTTTACAACGGCAAGCACCATGGATTTACTTTCACATCCAAAGGCTTCACCCTTTTGATGCAAATTATTCACAAGCACATAAAAATGTATACTTTGTAAGTATTACAAGAATATTTTGAATTAAGGAAATTCCACCAAAACAATACACATTTGTAATCTACAGCCTTCCCATGCTTTTCAAGCTTTTCCCACTAACTCCCAACGCAAACATTTGGAATGAAATGCTGAGTACTCATGATCTTGACATACAACGTATCTTTAGCGAGTATAGTTGCTAAAGTGTGTAACCCAGTTTTGGTAAATTGCTAAAAACACTTCATTTAAAACCAATGCTATTGTTTGGTGGAGAAAGCAACATTGACAGAAGTAAATGACAGCACCAGTAAAGCTAACAATATCCACAAACCAAACCTCTTAAGAAAGCCCGAGACCTAAGACACACCATCTTCAAAAGCACATGCCCTATTTACTGAGGTTGTGTATCCAGAGGATGAAGTGTGAACATGAAGTGATGCCCCAGGAGAAGACTGTGTGCCAAACTTCCACAATTTGAGTAAAATTCTGGCTGTTATGCAAGCACCACAATATAAAGGTAGTATTTTCCAGCTGAAAACTCCACAGAAATCTTAAGTCCATCTCCTGACCGTCTGGTTCCTTCCTGTCCACCTTCTACTTTCTTTATGCGTTGTCTCCCTTTCCTGACCTTTTAAAATTCTGTTTGTCTCTCCTTTTACTGTCACTTCAGAACCGGACTTTTCATTTATTGCTCCTTAAATAATTAAATAGTCTCCATTTGCTTTCCTGCTTCCAAGTCAGAGTAGCATCCCATTTATGTACTGTCACTCACTTCTATCACTTTTCATTTTTTCTTATTAGCATATCTTTATAGCACTATTTGGCAAGCAGAGGTTAAATTTTTTCTTCTTATCAAGGGATAAGTTAGCAGCTTTATGAAACTGCTATTAATGAAGTGCCAAATTCATTTAAAACACACTAGCTAGTTGAAAAGCAGAGGTAAACCTTAATCAAGTACATCAAGATCTGTAGTGCTAATTTCCATCTCTGTTTAAGTAAAATGCCCAATTATCCAGCTCAATGTATCTCTGAAAAGGCCTTTTAGCAGTTCCATTTCCTCAAGAGGCATTTTTTATCTCCTTTCCATCAGTGGAGCTGAGATACAAAAAGCCAAATTCAATTCCTCAGCAAGGCTTCTAGTCCCACTGAAATCAACCAACACTTTTTTTCCGTAGGCCCACGGCAGGGCCGTGACAAATCCATGGCACAGCACGGAGCCGAGCCAGAGGGATATGGTACAGCCCTGACCACCTCAACTTCAAGACTCAAACTACTCAGGTCAGCCACTACTTTCTCCCTGCTGCCATCCACTTCTCCCCAGTTTCGAGGGCACCTGGCCTTCTTCATCTGCTCCCTTTTGTCTACCTCTCTTTTTTTCATCCCTACAAAAGTTCATACCCTCCAGAGAAAGAAACACCATTTTAATTCAGCAAAGAAAGAAACACCATTTCAATTCAGCAACTGTTGCCTTTTCCTTACTGATCGAAAACGGAACACAGGAGCAGGGATGATCCTTATGGTAAAAGGATGTTCCCATGTCCATTGTGGAAGTCAGAAATAATAACTTTTTAAAATTATGTGCTTGCTGAAGGCATTCAATGGAGCATTTAAATATCCAGAGAGAGGAGTAAAAGGTACTTTGCTGTTTGCTAACAGCAAGTGTTGAGTTTGCATTTCCAAGTCCAAACTAAGTGTGTAGAGCAAGCCGGTGCTGGATACAGGTGCTGATGAGCCTATAGGGGTAGGCAGTGCAGGTCATTGGTGGCAAGTACAGACACGGGCACCAGTCACCCACAGAAATCTCCATGCAGCAGGATCATGCATCTTTAAGCACTGTGAACTAAAGACATCCTCCTCCACACTGAGTTCCACAGCAACTATTTATCTGAACCATGAGCTCTGATGAAGCAGTGAGTAAAACCAATACCACATCATACTCTTTTCCCCTCTGGGATGCACCCACAAGTCTGCTTTACATCCAGACTAACAAACTGCACCAGAATGATGGATGCACAGAAACTACTTATGGAAAGAGCTGGACCGAAACTAGAAGCAGAGATTAAATTCATCAAAACATCTCAAAATTTGATGCTACTTCACCCATAGCACATTGGATTTAAGAGCAGAAGATATACCTTGCTCATCCATGTGTTCACAGGCTGTAATCCTTTTATTGAAGGTGCTGAGAAATTCATATATCCTTTTTGCTTGTACTTTCTGTAGACATATTAGCATTTGATTCGTACCAGTACTGAAGTGCTCTATCAAAACTGCACTTTCTGGAGGTTACTTTCAGTAAAATATTAAGTTAAAAATGCTTGGCCAAACAAGCCAAGGTAAATTCAACATATTCTATGAACTCAGATAATGTATTCTTGGCTCAAAATACGGTCATTTTGAAATAAGGTTCTGTTTAACATTATTATAAGTTTTTAAACTGCTTCACAAGAGTTTTCTCTAAGCTTATGAACAAAGCTTACTGAATGAAGCGAAATTAGGGGTATTATTTTGCTAGCCACAGAACACTAATTTAATTTGCATTCTCTAATGAGTGCTGATCCAAAGACCAGGCATGCAGATGACAAGGACAGTAGTTACATGCAAATCCTGTAAGTCATTACAAATGCAGTATTCCACTCTGAGAGGAAGAACCTTCCTTAGTTCATCTTCTGATTAACTGAAGTGGCAACAACAAATATTTCTACACATATTCCTTCTTGCTTAAATCATCCACTTCGTTAAAAAGTTTAAAATCTTCCTACCAGTGAGCCATGTATCCCTTGTGTTACTCACATAAATACTCCCAGTGAAGTGACAGGAAATATCCTTAAAAACAAGACTCAGAAGCAGGTTATTATTTAACTGAACATCTAAAGGTGCTTTTGAAATGAAGCAATACATTTTCTCTGGGTTTAGACACTTGAGTTAGCACTTCTGAATACAGCTGAATTTTATAAATTCCCATTCTCCTGCTGAGAGGATATTTCTTGAGCTGACATATCATGCACTCGCTCTGTTACTCTAGTTACTCTAATGCTGTTTCAGTGTGAACAGGAAGAATTTCCTACCTCCCGAAAGATCTGAAATACGGATCCATAAAGCACATGGAAAAGACAAATCATACCCTCAAGTCTTGTTATTTCATTTATAAATGGCAAAGCTCTCATGGACTTTATTAGCTCAGCACTGGATGAAGAGCACAGACTTATATGACTATTAAATGATACTTCTTTTTCAATTAATCTCACATTTGAGGCAAAACACATTGATTCTTGATAGTTGCAGGTACAATCCTCATACACTCAGGCCCTGATCTCCAAGACACTCAGCAGCTTCAACCCGCCCTAAGGCAACCGAAAACTACAATCACACAGGAGAAGCTCTCGTTTTGGTTGGACTGAAGTCAGCACAAATTTTACAGCAAACCTCAGGGGAAGGCAAGATCAGGGTTCAGTGACTCAGGCAGCAATACTTGAAGAAATGCAGAAGATCTAGAGTTAATCTCACATTCTTCTCTTAGCGAAGTCCAAATTGTCTCATTAACACCCATGGGCACAAGCCCTACATGGTGCTGCACGCTGGAACTCTGACCATGGGCCTGATCCTGCTATCTTGAGCTATCAGAATATTACCTGTAGAAGTAATCCCAGAGAAATCCAGGCAACTTACACAAGTAAGGGCTGCCTCAATCACAGTTATAATTAATTCTGAGCAATTTTGCTATTTAGAAACTAAACTAGAAAATCAGACTCTGAACGTAGCAAAGGTTTTGCAAATTTAGTTCATTCTACAGCTTATTTTCCTTCCCTTTAAACCAAACTAGAAGCCTACTCTTTTAAATTAAATTACTAAGAATGATATCAATAGGTAAGCCATATGAACACTGTGGTGCTCTATATCAAAGCCTTCAAGCTACCGCTTTCAGTAGGGCGTGACGCACACCTTCCAATATAAACCTACAAATTATTAGACAGGTTACCATAGGAAATTTTTGACAGGTATTAGGCATTCAGAAAAGACTACGCCAATCAGAGTTTTCAGCTTTAAGAAGGCTTATTTTTCTCTCCTTACTAAATCTGTAACACTTTCTCATAGCTATTATATTTTAATTAATTCAAATGGTCTCAAATGCTTTCGCTTATTCTGTCATTTTCATATCTATGTAAATAACTCTAGGATTACTTCTTTGAGGAGAGCACTAAATGTTGCTTGCCTGGTTCTCATCCTGACTCTTTAGGCGGTTGGTCTCTTTATGCTTTTCAAGTTGTTTGGCTGTTTTCATTCTGTAATTACACCATTTCTGCTGTCTAGGGACAATCAGAAAGATTGGACGATAACCTGCAGACTGAACCGCTTTCGCGTTTTCTAACCGATACTCTACAATCTCCTAATTTTTGAAGGCAGAAGCAAAGAAGGAAAGAAGAATTCTCGCTGGCACATCCGAGGCATTTTCCAAATTTTTGGTGAGGGAAATTCTGGACGAGTAGCTTGCCAGAAAGGCGAGAGAAGAGCCCTCGGCTCCCACAGACACACAGTACCCAGTACCCGCTCGCTGCAAGAGATCACATTTCTGCTCGGGCTCAGAGGTGGCGACCGTGCCCCGCTCGGAGCTCAGGGTCGCACGGAGCGCCCCGCGGACCCCCGAACCCCCGTTCCTGTCCCGGGCCGGGGGCACCGCGCACCCCGGCTCGGTTCCCCCGGGGCAGCTCCAGCGCCGCCCGCTGCGGTCCCGCCCGGTGCCTCCCCGGGCGGCGGGGGCGTCGCAGCTCACCTGGGCGCAGCAGGCACCGCCGCTGCCCTGCAGCCCGCCTGCCGCCCGCCGCTGCCATTTGTTGCTCGCGTTCGCAGGAGATGCCCTCTTCCCCTCCCCGCCCCGCATCGCGGCCACCGCCGCCCGAACCGTAGCAACTGGTCCCGGCAGGTCTCAAAGTGGAAAAATCCTACGGCAACACACGCGGCGTCCTCCCACCGGTCCCCGCCTCCGCCGCCCCCTTTCCCCGGCAGCCCCGCTCGGCGCCCCGGCCGCCGCCCGCACGCCGAGCAGCGCGACCGAGCTCCGGCAGCCCTCCCGCACACGGCCGGCCGGGGACAGCGGCCAGGCACCCGGGAGCACACACGGATGGGAGGGGCGCTTTATTTTCCACCCCTTTTTCTATGTTGCTCCAGTACGGGATCGGGAGCTGCGGGTCTCAAATCCCTCGTTTGCTCCCAAGTGAGAGGGTACCAACCCTCTTCCCGCAGCCTCTGCTTCTGGATTCCCTCCTCCCCATCTCCCGCTGCCTCGGCGGAATCCCGACCCCGTCAGCCCCCAGGACTCACGGACACCGGAGGTTGGCCAGCACGGGCTGGGGGAGGGGGCATCGCCGGTGGCCCTCGCCCATCGCTGCCGGGCAAGGTGGCACGGCACGGCGGTAGCCCCTCGGAGGCAGCAGCACCGATCGCCTTCCCCCCGCTGCCTCCCCGTCGAGTTTCCTCCCGGCGCTGCCGCCCCCCACCCAGTGCATCCGCGGGGCGCCGCAACTCACATCGCGGCGCCTTCCCGCAAAACTTCTCGGCGTGCGGCCCCGGCGGCTCGGCTCGGCTCGGCTCGGCTCGGCTCCGCTCCGCTCGGCGCAACAGGCAGCGCTGCTCACCTGGCCCCGGGCCGCCGCGCCATGGGAGCGCCGGGCGGAGCCTGCGGGCGGCGCGGCGGGGCCGGGCGCAGCCAACGCCCGCCCGCCCTGCTGCCTCCGCCGGGCGCCCGCCGGGAGGCTGCGCCCGCCGGGAGGCTGCGCCCGCCGGGAGGCTGCGCCCGCCGGGAGGCTGCGCCCGCCGGGAGGCTGTGCCTGCCGCGCCGCCGCTCCCCGGCCCCTGCGCTGCGGCTGCAGGCACGGAGGCAGGCGGGCAGGGAGGGAGGAGAGAGCGGGGCGGGGAGGGAGAGAAGGAGGAGACCTCCCTCTCGCTCCCACCGCGCAGCGGGGAGGTGCTGCCCGCGAGGGGTGATGCTGCCCGTCTCCCTCTCGGGGCTGGCTGTGGCTCTCACCCCACAGCTTTAAAGCCGGGGCCGCCCGCGCCGGGCAGACGTAGAGAGATGGCCCTGCCTGTCGGGAGCGCCGTGGGGTGCCTTCAGAGGGTGCTTCTGCTCCCCCCAGTGCCCACCAGGTTCCCCAGCAAAATACGAATAAGGTTAATAGTTTTGCTCATCTAAGTGAACAGCTGTCATTGCCAGTGTATAATACTTAAATGTAATACATAGGTGCAATGCATAGGTGAACTTATGCTGTGCTCAGCCTTACCAGCCTTTTGTGATGATCCAGTTATTCACATCCTCCTTCACGTTTACTTCGGGTTCTTGTGAGGGTGACTTTTTTTCTCCATGAGGTGCTTCTGTGGTATGTGCTGTGTTGCAGCAGTCGCATGGCCTGTCATAACCCAGACTTTGAGAAACATCAGCAGCTGGTTGCCTCTCTCACTCAAACATACATTTTCTGTTGTGCACTTTTCTACTCTGGCTCTGCAAAGTAAACTTTCTATTCATTTCCTGCAGCAAAGAATTTTGTTGCCCGTGTCCAGTTGAGAGCACCTGGGTAGATGGGTTTTAGAAAGATCCATCTTAGCTGCTTTGCTTCAAGGTGAAAGCTGCCTAAGATGCTGCATGGAAAAGAAAATGAATTGGCATTGACTTCCTCTGGGCTGTTTTGTTGGTTTTATTTTCCCTCTAACTATCCAAATCTGTTTTATCTCCACATCGGCCATTGTCAAAAAGAAACTTCTAGGTCAGAAGTTTGTCAGTGCTATGGCCACAGACAAGTGGTCTTCTGAGGGAAGGGGGGACAAAGGAAAGGTACACAACTAATAGATGGTCAAATGTCATTTTTCATCATTTAACCTCACTCCTGTGAGATTACACACAAGTAAATATTTATCATTCTGAGTAATCTATCTGACTCATATTAACAAGATACGCAGGACCAGCTCTTTGTACTATAGCAAAACCTGCTCTTTTTTCTCCTAAGAATATTTGCAAATTGGCTCGTGAACACTTACCTGTATGCCTATCATTTTAAATTCTTATCAATAGAAGAGAAAATAACAAATACAAAAAGAAACTTGATAAAAATCACTTTCATGAGCTCTTTACACAATTCTCACACTGACTCAACCCAGCTTTGAAGACACAATCAATTAAAAAATAAAAACACGGTACATGAGCATGCATTTCTTTTTGCAGTGTGTTTGATTGTGTCACAAAGCTGATGAAACCGACTGAAGAAGCCAGGATTGCATTACCAGCCCTGCATTATTTGCAATGGAAAACAATTTTCAGGCTTTGTGAGTTTTATTCCTTTAGCTGAAACTGACTGATATTCATTTTAAGGAAGTAGAAAAATATTAATCATTGTTGATAACCCAAACCCAAAATCTAATGTGCAGCATCCCTTTCTTCAAATACATCTTGTGTTCATAATTTTACTCTTTGGTGTATAGATATGTGACAGCTGGGTATAGTACCCAGAATGGATGCACTTTGTTGCAATATACCACATTAGCAGAATTGCAAATTTCCTTAGAGTTGTTTGCTGTTGTTAAAATATTTTGTAATAAATAAAAGAAAAAAAAAAAGAGATCTGCTTTTTATTTGGCTCAACATACCCCACCCCCCCCAAAAAAAAGATAAAAATGCAATCATTTCCCTTTAAAATTGAATCTCTGGTGGTACTTTGTGGAATGTACTGTTTGCATTCTTAAATATCACAACAATATAAGAGAAGACTGATCTTAGCATGCATAAATTAACTTACTGCATTAGCCATGATGCCATTCATCCTAATGATTTAAGTATAATTGCCAAAGAAAACAGAACCTCACAAAAAGATAGAAATACTTTTTTTGTCATTTGTTGAAATGAAACCTAACAAAAAGTTTTTCAACCAGCTGCACATGTGTAGCTGGTTTGCAGGTTTGTATTCAAAGGCTCGCTCCTGAGAGCAGCTAAGCATCTACAACTTCAGTTGAAGAGTGGGTGTTTAGTATATATCTCTGAAAAGGGGAATAGAGTGCTTTTTCTGGGGAAAATTACTGTAAAGGGATGCACAGCTACTTGCCATTAAAAATGTCGTGGATTTTTAAAGACTGAAATAGTGCTGATGTCATGGTGGTTGTAAGCAGAAGAAAGACTATATTATTATTCTAGGTGAAAGAAGCTTTGGTCCTTGAACAAACCCAGCAGCAGATTTGCTGACTGTCTTACTGGCATCACCTGTCCATTTTACATAAGTAGAAGGGAAAGGATTAGTCCTCTGTTAGGAAGGAGTGTAAGTTTAAAGGATATGGAGAAGGTAATTTGGCTGCCCTCAGATAAAAAACAAAATGCTAATATTTGCTGACTTCTACACATAGTGAGGAAAATCAGGGAGCATTAAATAACAGGGGATACCAGATGGTTCTTCAGTTTCTCTCATAAAATAATTTTGATGAGTGTTTGTAAATATTTAAGGGCCCGGTAGTACTGATCTTTACACATTTTTTTTTTTCCTAACGCAAAAAACCCTACATAATTCAGCAAGACTGTTTGTGAGTAAGGATTATTCATATAAACAAGACTTTACAGGATTAGATCCTTAAAAATTTATAAATATTAACAAAATATTTCAATGGCTAAATTAAAGAATCATCTGGTACCATCTATTCCCTTGATCTTCTGAGACATTAATAGCTTTTTACAAAATCAGCAAAGAATAGCGCTTCTTCCAGTGCTGAGATAAATTGAGTGACCTTCTCTTTATCCCTTGACTAATATTCCTTTCATTACAGGATCAATTCTTTTCATAGCCAACGGTAGTATGAAATTAATATTCTAGATGTAGGTACATTAAAGAGCTAAATCTCACAACATTTCTAGCTCTAGTAGCACATACTTGGGAGCTTAGAGGGAATACTCTGTTCATGGTCCAGAGTGTGATATTTTGTAAAGAGGAGTGCAAAGACATATGAGGGGCACATTCTCCCTGGGATTATTCCATACTCCAAGGGAGAACATGGGCAGGTAGTCTGCGTTGAGCCAGAAGAACAGCAAAAAGCATGAAATTTTGCAACCTGGAAATACTAAAAGCAACACAAACCACGGTGTTCACACTATAACTGCATTCCTAAATTGTATACCTGTTTCTGCTCTCTCTCTAGGCTTGATGGTACCAGCAGTCCTCATTCTCTTCTCAGCCCATAGGCTGCTACTGCATGTATAGGTGATGAGGTTTTCCCCTGAGAAGATTAGTAATGAATCAAAGTCCTCTTTACAGAGGGCCAGTACAAATCTTTTGCATCTCTTAATCTTTTTAAGCTCTATGCTGGCAATGTGCAACCCAACTTGATTTCTAAGCACAGCTACCTTTACAGGTCTTTGAGGACTGGGCATTAAAGACTCCCTTCAAGAAGCACCAGTTGTTTCTGTGTTCCTGTATTTGGCAGATTCTGTCATTTGAAAGCACTTGTTGGTTTTTTACTTAGTCCCTTTTCTATATAGAAAAGAGATGAAGAGACTACTGGGGGAGAGTTTCTGTTTTAAATAAAAGAAGATCCTTAGACTGTCAGTAATTCATGAACACTGAGAGAGAAACAGCGATTGTAAATAAACTCAACTAGTTCAGCTCATATTCCACCTAGGTCTGATTTAGAGAATGTTATAAGTAGGGAAGTACATTTTTCTACTATGTGCCATCCATTAGTTGAAACTGATGTTTTGGTCTTCTCACAAAAAAACATATATTTCTGGGATACTTAAGTATTAGAAAAATAATTACTCTATTTAATCCTGGTCAAAACAGGTTAGTGGAAGTTAGTTCTCAACACATACACTTGTGGAATTTTTGTTTATTTCAAAGATTTATATAAAAGATTACAGGTATGCATGAGAAAAGCAGCTGTATTGATAGAAAGTACTTGGATTTCTGCAAGGCAGTTAACTTAATACCACATGTCATTTTGATTTCAAGTCTTGCATTACATGGAATTAACAGGTCACCTATTGCGAGGATTAAGAAGTGTCTTACTCACAAATTTCAAAATGTAGCCTTTTAATGGGGAGATTTCATTCAATGTGAGGAGTCTTCTAAGCAGAAGCAGAAACAGTCCTTGCCTGATACTGCTTTCTATTATTTTCAGCACTTGGGCCATGCAATAGAATCTTTGCTTTAAAGGCTTGCATATAGCACAATAAATAAAGAAGATATATTTCTTCTGCAGTAATTTGATTTGGCTAAATGATCCCTGTCCAACAAGCAGCACACTAAATTCATTTTACTATAGTCCAAATGCTCGTAGGAATGGACACTGGATCAGAGAGGAAAGACTCAGGGAATGATAAAAAGTGATTATCCTAATCACCTCCCTTACTTGAGGTCTCAGGACCTTGGTGAGGAAAGGACTCAGCACAGTCCTTGCATGTTTCCAAGATATCAAGCACAGTTCTGGTGCCTGCACTTTAAAGAAGATGAGAAAATGTTGGAGAAAATCCAAATATTTTGTATGTAAAGTACAAGTCTTGAGATGGGAGGCTTAAAGAGCTGGACATTTCCACTTAAGAAAAGAATGAGAGGACACAGGGAATAGATAACAACAGTGAGCTTTTCACTCTTGCTGACAAAAGCACAACTAAATCCAGTGACTGGAAGTTTCAGGTTAGATGTAATCAACCTTGAAATCAGATGCAATTTCCTAGCAGTAAAGGTAATTAAACTCTGTAACAGCTTATGAAGGGAGGTGGTGCGCTCACCATTGGTTGATCTTGTCCTAAAAAAGGTTGCCTTTCTAAAATACAGCTTTACTTCAGCTTCTGGGAGCACTTCTAATGGACAGAGCATGCTCAAGGGAGGAAAGGAGGGTCACATCAGGCTAGATCCCCTGGTGATCCCTCTGGCCCTACATCCATTAAAACAATGCATCTGTGCAACTTCTTCCATTATGGCTGGAACAAGATGGCTTGAATTGCACCCTGCCCACTCAGACATTTTCAGGCTGGCATTAAGGTAATAAGTATAATCAAATCCCATACTTGAGAGCTCCAGTTGGCTGCCTACAGCATGGAGAAAGAATCTCTTCTTCACTCCTCTGAGAGATATTTGGTCTCATATATTCTCCAGAACTTTTTGCCTTTTCTTGAACTATGTATGATTTATCTTGCTGTAGTCAGGAAGAGATTAAACCAATGCAGAAAATTATTTTAGACATCTGATTCTTGGGTTTGAATTAAGCCCAGTCCAGAAGCAGTAGAAATTTTAATAGCTCAGATTGGCAAGCATTTGGGATATTTTGCATGGATTTTTTTTCTGTGGTTGTCTGGGTATGCCTAATCAGTTCTCAAGTATCATAGGAAGCTCAGGTAATGTTTTAGACACTGTTTTAGTTTGGTTTCTCAAGGACTAAAGTACGATGGACTAATGAATGTAGTTCTCTCCACCCTGGTGTACATGTACAATGTTTAATAGATGCCTTTATGCAAGACAGACAGTCTGATCATGTCTCTTGGCCTTAAATTGTAAGGAAATTTAAAACTTGTACATAACAACAGCCTCTAATTTTCAGGGCTCTCATGAATGTACATGGCTATACCATGAGCCACAAACAACAAATAGTCTTCAGTGCCTCTGGTCAGAGATAGAAAAACTCACTGAGAATTCAAACACCAAGCAATTCCCACCAAAATTTAAGAATATGCAAGCACAAAATATTGCCAATTGCTTGTATGTCTTTGCCTTGCAAGCATCAGAAGAACTTACTGGAGGTATCTGCCTGTATCTTTCTTCACAGCCTCTGCCATCAGCAGTCCCATCCTGCCTAGGCCAACAGGACACAACTGCAGGTGGCTTGATTGTGGAAAAGCCCTATTGAAAGCAGGTTTCTGAGGACTTCCAGCCATAAACTATGAGGTGTTCCATCTTCATGACAGGTGAGGGAGCCCAGCATCCCTGCATGAAAATTTGGGTATTTAACACCTTTTCTGGCAAAACGTTTAAAACACAACATGGTGTTTTGGTGTGGTTGGAAGGTGTGAGTGGCTGCATCCAGGAAAATAATTACTGAATAAAAATGAATTAGCTGTTTCTCTGCATAGACTGACATAATTAATGAAAACTTGTTTCTAACATCTTACCCAAAGAGTCATGAAAAGGAATGAAACCAAACCAACTCAAATTGCTGAAACAAGGTAGAAACACATCTGCATGACTTCCTGATTAATATACTTGTAAAACAGGTGTATTTATCACTAGTAAGTGTGATGAACATTGTGACACTGCAAATTATTTATAAACAAAAATGGTGTTATAGATCCCCAAAGTGTTTGCCTCTGGAAGCCTACAAAATCAAAGTAGGCATAGCTTCATATAATGCTTATCATCACAGAAAGTGGGTATTTTTTGTTGTTGAAGGTAGGAGAAAAGGATGCATTATAGCCTCAGCTCATCAAGATATTTTTCTCAGTTTAGATTTATCACAGGTTTCTCTTAAACTACAGTTTTAAGAAATGGGCTTGTGTCACTGAGTGTATATACAGACTGCAAATAACGTTTTCCAAGCCAATCCTCTATTGCATAATCTTTGCTGTCAGTTTTAGTAGCTAAATGGAAAAGAATTCTTCAATAAAGAATCGCTGTTTATGATGGGACATATAGGAAGCAACCAGCACTATCCCAGAAGCCAATTGCAGGGTGTCTGGGCAGAAAATGAGAAATTTTTGTGGATTTATTGTCTTCTTTAAACAGGAAAAAAAAATGAATTAAAATGTAATCAAGCAACAACTAACATAGCCTAACAGCTATTCATTTCAGCCATCTGAGATATGGACATATGAGACAGTGTTCAGAGCATATTGAATATATTTCTTTCTTTATGTACAGTATCATGAGGACTTACAGAACTTGGTTGCTCTGGAAGAGTTCACATGGTACCTAGGATCTGCTGTCTTGAGTCTTTCAAAATAATTTGCTTGATTGACTAGTTTTAGGTTGAATTTTCACAATTATGTCTATTATTTTTATGTACAAAACACTTAGCCAAATTCACTGGCATATTATGCATATTTACAGAAAATACGCATATTTTGCTACATATTTATGTGGTATTTTTACATTAATAGAAGTATGGTGTGCCCCAAAGGAGCTGCCAACCTAAGATTCTGATCCTGCAGGTATTTACACATCTGCTCAGTACAATGTACCAAGAGTACTGATATTGACTTCAACTGAGCCTTTTAAAGGTGTTAAAGTAAACTATGTGCCTAAGTCTTGTGTTGGATGACATTTGTAACAATACCTGCAGAAACACTGGGAGAACAAAATATGTAGGTTAAATGATACCTCATGCTTAGGCACCTGGATAAAATGGGAAAGTATATGCAATTTACTTTCAAGGTAGATCTTGCTCACAAGATGAAAAATATTCCATAAAAGCAGTTATTACTGTGAGATCACTATTGTTCTTCTGCAGCCAGTTTGTTGAAAATAAAAAAACCTTTTATCTTCCTTGAAATTGTCTCATGAGAAAATTACGTTATGGTGTAATAACCAGATGTGTTCTGATATAGACAAATATATTATTGTGCAATAACAGATATTACAGGGGAAATGGCATGATCTGTTGTAACCTATATATATATCCTACGTGTGAAGGTTTCCTTCTCTTCTCAGATACCAGCCATCCCTTAGTTGGTGCTGAACATCAGGGAGGACAAAGACTGAAACCCCAAGAAGATGTGCATTTCTCCACAGTAATAAATCAAACTCTGAAAAGAAGATGGTGGAGATTTAGCACAGTTTGTGATTCTTATTATCACTTTTCAACAGTTTCTTTTTTTGAGAATTTCACAGAAAGTCCAGTGTGAACCCCACCACTGAATTAAGTTTTGCCAGTACAACCTGGATGGAGAAGCGCCATGAAAGAACTAGAAGTCCAGAGAAAATGACATGCATGAACACTGTCTTTCTGGTTTTTAGGAAATGGGAGAGGCATGACTTTCTGCAAAGAAGTCCACTAAGGTTTTTTGTTTCTTTTTTCCAAGGCACTGATCTTAGGCAAATTGCCAAAGCTGAAGCTACAGACTCTTGATAGATACACAGTGATCCACAAGAACAATGGTAAAACAAAAGAAAAGAAGTTCAAGTAACCAGAAGTCTATGAAGCATAATTGCCTCATTTCTTCTGGATGTCAATAAGATCAGACATTTTTGCTCTTGTTTAACTAGTCAAGTGCACAAATCCTGGCTAGTCTTCTCATTCACCATTGTGTTGAAAGGCACTAAAGATTGTCATCCAGAGTGTTTAACCCAAAAACATTAGATCCCACTTAAAATAAGTTGTCTGCCAAGAACTCTTTCAGACTCAGTGGAGTATCTGAAGCTGTTAGCCGTACTGATCATTAATCAGAGGGGAGAAATTGGCCCAAATCCCCAACAGGCCAGAGAAAATGCCCCTTGTGCTCATGTTTTTTCTGGCTGCAGGAAATGAGCCTGGTCACAGCATTTATTTGAGCTGTCTTTCTCTCTGAAAAACAGCTGGAACTTAGACCATCTTTATTTTCCTATTATATTTTAAGAGAGCCAATTATCCTGTGGCATATTCATTTAAATTGATTTAAATTGTAAATAAGTAAACAGGATTAGACCAAGATTTGGCCTGACTTGTTAGCTTGGGGGAAACAGTAAGACAAGGTCCCCAAATGATACTGCTGTCAGCCAACAACTTGGTTCACTAAGAGAACAGTCTTATGATGACAGTCATATTAAAAGTGCCTAAAATCATTAGAATTAATTTTAAAATGGTCTCTGGGAAGTATCTGAGCAGGGACTTAAAGGAAGATAATGAGAGAGAGCGAGATAGAAGCGAGGACATTAAAACAGACTGATTAATAAAATATGAACACAGACAAAGCTGTGCTGCTGGGGTTTTACACTTTCATTTAAAAATAGCCATACATATCATTCTGACACTGAGCCTATATCACTTTAAATCTTTTAGAAACATATTAAAATTACTCAGAGAGGGACCATTTTCAAAAGCTCCCTGGCCTTATGCATGATAACTAAAAAGAGTTTCATTGTAAATCCCTCTGTCTAGTTCAGCAGTATTATCTGCTTACAGACAACCCTCAGAGGACAATGTCACAGCCTTCATCTGGCAAAATTATTGTCCAGTGATGATATATTTTTTGTGCTTGCAGAAATGCAGCATGAGCACAATAATATTGCATCTTATGTATATTAGGATGCTGCACTGTCAGGACAAAAACATCAACTCCATTATTGTTTTCACTAATGAGACATTTCTGATATAGCATTGTTTGTCTAAAACCAAAGACAGATCCATTTCAAAAGTCAAGGAGAACAGATAAAGAAAGATTCAGCTGTACATCAGTTTTCAATTTTAGGACAATATTCTCTAGATCATACAGAAGCATTATGAAAATACGTGAGAAATTAATTTGAGGGAGACGAGTGCTTGAAGACATTTTGATCATAAGAGCTCTGTGTATACATCAGATCAGAAAATCATGATCTTGGAAATTATATGATTCAGTAAAAAACAGGGTGGAAAGAAATCCTTTAACTCATTTGGAACTGTATACTGGAAAAGAAAAAATAACTGAATTTGAAGTTCTTATTAGTCATCACTGAGTCAAGACATGTATCTGTATCTGACCTACAAAGAAGCAGATTTTTTACGCAGTATTCTGCTGTTCTTGTTGGGCATGCTAAACAGCACCACATTTTAGAACAACATCCACCCCTGATGAAAGAGGAGGCTTGTGCACTTTTCTTACATTTAAGCCTTCAAGACAGAACTGAAGTGGGATCTTTATCTTTTCTTAAGTCAAGCACTGATTTACATCTGCTTCCTTGTTTCCTGTCCCTTACATGCACTGAGGAATCTCCTTGTGGAGAGGTTTAGTGCATAATTACTGTGCACACTTTGGAGGGTGAGTTAAAGCATGGCCTCACATGCTTTACCACAGAATGGCAATGAAGAAAATGGTTCATTTTAATGAGGGATGCATAGGCCCTTCCATGCATCTTACCGGTTGGTTTCATTGAATTGTTTTCATTATGAGCCAATTAGTTCAGGAGTTTAACAGTGCCAAGCAGCTCTGCTCCAGGCTACTGTTTGGCACACAAGTCCACCAGCACAAGAGTGATGGTTTATTTGGACATTGCTCACCTCTTACCCAGCTCAAAGACAAGCAAAAATGCTAGTGGTGGTTTTCAGATTTTAGAGACTGTATTCAGATTGCACAAGGCATCTTTGTCTTTAAAAGCTAACTGCTCAGGAAGATGAGAGCTCATAATCTGGGCTAATGGCCATGACAAATTAGGCAAGAAATGTTTCAATATTCACATACCCAAGAATAGTGGGTACCAATAATGTTCAGAGATAATGCAGTAAATAGTTGAAATTCCATGGAATTTGGTTTTAAATATCTGTTCATAACAACATGAGTCATCTGACATGGTGGGATATGATGATGGATTGCACTTTGTAAGGTGTTTCGAGATGTGTCAAAGAACTCATGTTTCACACCTAACTACATTTAGTTGTTATTGTTTAAGAAAGATAAAATTCAGTAAAAAACTAAACATTTTTGCCCATTACAGGTCTTCAAAGAAAAAATCTTTGCGCCTAAATTTATTTCAAGAAAGATGAATGTGAAAACTGTTGCAGTATAAAAATATGATATGCAACGTATACTGCATACACTTGACTAGGAATGCATTTTCTCTTTTTTTTTTTCCCTGTGGCAGTTATTCCCTATATTTTCAGAACTGAGAAGGAAGGAGGTATACTGCTAAAAGTCTTGCAGCTGAAAATTTTAATTTAGAGGCTTTGAATCAAATAATTGGATGACTCATGAAAATGGTAATTGGCCATTAGTTACTACCAACAGGTAATATACTCCATGGCCACGATTGTGCTGAAACACTTGCTCAGAGTTGCTCTAAGTCTCAGGTCTCCAAACAGACCTTGCAGGGCAGTTACCAGCCTGGGGTCCAAGTGTAAACTTCCTCACATTGCAAGTGAGTGGTCACATCTGGAGTATATTGCAGGATCATTTTCCCAGTCCCAACAAAAGCAGAGTGGTGAAGAGCACCAGGCGACCCTCTCTTAAGCCATACTTACCCATTGTTTGTTTATGCAGCTCTTCAAACGACATAATTTGTGGCTGCTACAAATTATGAACGTGCTACCTACCTAAATATTCCTGTGCAGACTTTGCATTTGAGCTGCCCTGGCTCCCATGCCATCAGCAGCAGCCAAGCTTTCATTAACACTCGGGGTCTAGCAAGCCCTGTCTGCTGCCTCTAAGTCATCCCTGGCTGGTTGTCATCAAGGGCAGCAGGCACAGTGAGACAAGGGAAGCGTTTTGTGTTTCTGGAACACAGTGGTGACTTCTCAAGATTGGGATCAAGTTGGAGCAAAAGTAGCAAGACTGAACATTTTCTTTCATTTCTCTGGAGCCAATAGGGAATTATTGAACTCTCTTTTTTCTGCCACCTTCAGGAAAGCTGCAACAGTCTATATGAGTATCTGCAACTGGTAGCTTTCATAAGAGTTGAAACATTCACAAAACCATTGCATTTGTCGTTTTGGAGGAAAATTCTGTATTGAAATAGGTGGCATACATTTTATGAAACAGCCCCATTTCTACTGTCTGCAGACCTTACTGTCCCTTTTGCTGTGGCTTACTGGCAGAGCTACACTTCATCAGGTGTGGATATGCTCTTCTCTTGCATCTGCCCCAAAGAACGTGATGGATGAAGGAAAATAAAGTACTCCACCTCAATTTTTTTCAAAATGCATCTACCCTTAAATCTCTTTGGCATTCACAAACAGGCTCCTTTGCAATTGCTGGCAATTATATCTATTTTTAGAGTTGTCTAACATACTTCAAAAAGCAGCAAGGGATGCAATAAAACCAGGGCTACTATACATCATTTTCATTAAGAAACAACACTTTAATTGCCATGACTTACTTCTTCAGTGCATGCAAGATGGGTGGTGTCACCCTTGAGAATTTTCCAGGCACTGTTTCTACTAAAATTTAGTCTCTCAGACTATATTTATTTCATTTTCTTGGGAATGAGAGACCAGACAGTGGTGGGACAAGAAAAATGCAGTGTTGGAGAGAAGATAAAATGATTGAAAAACATTAGCTCAGGTATACACATGCATGGGACAAATGTATGACCTGGGAAGGAATACCTTATGCTGTAGTATCTTACATGACATGAAGTCCAAAAAGGCTGCTGAAAGAGTGTGAACCTGCACCACTTTAACTAGAATTATTGCATTTTGACTATTTCTGCTGTAGATAGGAGACTCCCCATATTTAACACATGTTGTGCTCTCTGTGGAATCCACATAGATACCCCCAAAAGCACTTGTGGCCTTGTCATTAATACTGAGTTTATATATACAATATTTTCAAAACTTAAGTTTCAGTAAAATCAGCATAAATGGAGGAACACTTGGAACTACCCATGGCAACCTCAGTCTTTTTTGGCCCTGTTAAAAGAGATGCTGGGATAGTCACAATCTTTCCCTCTAAATGAACATAGGATCAGGAATAGCTATTCTGCATCTATAGAAAGTCATGGGATTTTGATCATATGAGAGAAGAGACTAACTCAGAAATGAAAATGGGTCTGTACTGCAGAGGAGGTACTTCAAAAATGTCTTTAATTTTCATGCAATCCAGCATTATAACAGAGCTTGGCCATCATTGGAAGCTCTTCTGGGCTGTATCACAATGAACAAAGATTAGCTGTTATTATCAACATCTGCTTCAGCATTCTAAATACCCTAAAAAATTCAGAGCTTTACCTAATTGGGCTAGAAGGAGAAACAGACCAATAAATCTATTTTTATTATGATTAAGTTATTCAAGTCTGGGAGTAAATAAATATTAAATAAAATGCATGGGAATACTAGCTAATCATCTTCCAACCATAAGAGTATGGTATTAAGAAGTGGACTGGAGTGTAGAACTGTTGTTCAAAAAGATTATTCTTCTTAATCTTATAGCAAATAGAATAGTCTTTTTTAAAGTCATTTGTGCCACCCAGGCTAGAGCTTGCTAGTGTAGTTGAAGTGATGCTTAGCCCCTTTCCTACACAGAGAAGCTGTTGAAAATGCATTGTACAAATGCTCTGGAACCACTGATTGTTTCCAACAAGCTTCTTCGTGGGACTAAAGAGGCCATCTTTAACCTTGTATGCCCTAAATGGTTTGGAATTTGAGAAATGCCCTGCATTTCCATGTCCTGGTGCCACCAGGGTGATAGGCAGACTCATAAAGGGAGGTGCTGGCCTGAAATCCTCTGTATAGGTCTAGATCTTTCTCTCAGCCAGGCAGTTTGTTTTTGTTTGAGGCATCTTTCTCCACACTCACGTTTCCTCTTGCAGTTAAGGCAGGGTGGGCTGCAGGATGTACATTTATGGGTGCCTTTCCTCTGTTCTTACCCTATGAATTTTTAGTACTGATGCTGGGATAGGTATTTTGACCTATTTTTGGAGCTGGACATGTAGAGATGAATTTTGAAACATTGTGAATCTAAGTAATATCCATGTATGATTAGGAGACAGAATGAGAACTGCAGAATTAAAATCCCCAAGAGTTGTTATTAGTCTCCTTTTCTCTATGCTCAGTGATGCCAACTGAATTACATGTCAGAAGACCTGTGCTGTGAAGAACACAGCACATACACATCCTGCTGTATGGCAGGATGCCTGGCAGCCAGGCAATTGATCTCTCCTTGCTACCGACTGCACCCAAAAACCAGCCTCATCCACTTCCTTCCAGGGTGGAAGGAGCAGACTCACTTCCCAAATCTGAGCCAACAGAAGCCTGTGTTGGTTTACCAAAACCTCAGTCAACATTGTGCCATGAGTACTAGAGACAGCAACACAACTTTCCAGTTTTGGCTGGGCCAATGTCTATTTGATGTCTCTCTGCACTGGAAAAGACAGATGTTCTGTCTCAATTAGGCAGATACAAGTGGCCTGGGTTCATCTTTGCACCTTTCTTCATGCATTTCTCTGCAATAACTCGGGGTAGGGTTCTGTAAGACACTACTACCAGTTATAAATAGCACTATAAGTAGAACAGACACTGGGATACCAGCTGCAGAAGGAGCAATCCTGAGCAAGCTTTTTAGGTTTATTGCAGAGAAGAAAGAAGACTTCTAAAATTTTAGTCACTGAATATTGTAATCTCTCTTTTCCTATGACTGATCATGTCATACTATAGGACAAGCTTTCCAGCTTAAAGGACAGCTGAGAATGGATGCATCTCTGTGTATGCCATTGTAGTAGTTGGATACAAAAGCATAAACACATCATAAAGTGAATATTTACAGCATTAAAATTCACTGACCTTCCATTTCTAGGAGGAAAAACAAAAAAAAAGAATAAAAACCCATACAAAAAAATGAACAACCAAAAAAAAGTGAGAGTAGAAACTACCGGGCTTCCAATATTGAGCTTTCAAAACATTTTTCAATGGTGACATTGTTGTGACATTTTTGATACTGATACAAGGTGAGCTGCTTGATAGTAATGTAGGCATACTCTCAGTTACAGTACAAGAGACCTACAGACATGAAGTTACATGTGTTAATAACCTAAAAAAAGTAAGCATATCTAATGGATTTTACCTTCCTTGTTTTATGTAAAATCTAATAATTCACTTCAGACATCGAACTTTATTTTTTTGCAAGCTATAAGGATAAGGAGAAAAATTTCATTTCAAAATGCCCCAAAAACCTCTTATCCATACTATAAATAGGTTATTTAAGTGTGAATCTTTGCAGAGACTGACTGTTAGAAAAAAAAATCAGTGATTAAAATGGGGTCACGAAACATAAACCTTCAGAGAAGGCATCAGTATGCTTCGCTCTCGCAACAACCTCCGAGGAAACCGTGCTGCTCAGAGTGTTTATGTCTGAAATGATATCTGTTTGCCGGCTTCAGATCAGTGAGGAGGAACTAGAGTGCCTTCTCTTTTTTCTCCCAGCTCTATCTGGCTGCCAGTGTCTCTGAGCTGTCAAGGAACAAATGCTCTGACTTCATCTTGTGTGCTCTTTCCTGCGTATTCTGACAACGCCTCTCAGGTTCAGAGATGTGTCAACCCCATTGTAATGATTTCTGCCAAGTAGATGCACTGAAGAATTAAATGTGGAGATATATGTTAAAACTGCCTTTTTTATTCATCAGAGACGCTAAGCCCCTGAAAGAAATTTCTAAGGAACAAACACATCTGTAATGGTTAGAGGTATTTTGTTTTGGGGGGTTTTTTTGCTTCTACAGGTAACACTATGTAAAACAAGCCCTCTTCACTCTGTTTTTTTTTATCTGAGAGGAGGAGGGGCCACAAAAATCAGAACTTGAAAACTGATAGAATCTTACCATTAAACCAGTTACAATCAGAAAGCTAATTTCTTTTCAGAGGAGCAGTGGGATCGCATAAAACGGGATTAGTCCATTTTCAGTTCATCATGCCAGCCTAACATCTTCAACATTCCTGTATTATTTTCACAGGTGTTTGTACTACCTATGTTAATAAAGAAGATTATGTCCCAGTGAGCAACCAAAAACAAAGTCTTCAGGAGGAATGGTTTCTTATGAATGGAAAATGTTCAATACACATACATACATCCCAGGAGTCCAACACCCTTCCTTAGGAAGAGCTTCTAATTGATTTCATTCAGCAAAGCCTTTGGGATCTCTATTAAATAGATTAGGTCTAGTGGGTAGGCTTTGTCATTCCAACAGTTTCCCTAAAGTAAAAAATTTAACCCCTCCATTTCTCTCAATGGGATTTGATTATTTACAAAAGAAAGGGAAAAAAAGAGTGAAAGATATAACGAAAGGATAGGAAGTCATGCTATGTAAATAAATGTCAGCTCCAGCCAACTTGACCTTCACTGCAAAGATGATTTTTTTTTTTTCAGAAGGCCGCCTTACAAATTTCAGAACAAAATTTCATGAGCTTATGTTTGGAAACATTTCCATAACATTTTGTACACTACCTTTCACCATCCATACTTCATCTATAGTCCTATTCTTCCTTAGCAGCTCCTGCCTGAACTTCCATTTGACCTCATCCCTGTTCAATAATGTAAAACCTACAAGTCCTGCAGGAACCTGTTTTGAAACAGGTGCAGTACTTTTCATTCTTGCCTTTAATCCATCCACCTGAAGTCTGTGGAAGCTGAATTAGCTCGTGCACTTTCAAATGACTCATCAGTCACACATTTGCTCCATGAAGTTCATCTCCTCCTGCCCTATTCCATGAAGGCACAGTGCAATGAGGGCAGCACTCAAAAAAGGAGGCAGGTGTCCAAACCTCCCATACCCTTTTCTCACTAACAAATATATCCTCTCTAGGATCTTGCCTGTACTGTAGGATCACTGCTTGTTGAGTTACACAAGACTAAGATGTATGGAATCTCAGGATAAATGAGCAATTGCCTGCATGTAATTTTTAATTGAAATGTTAATGTAATCTCCTATGCAGCAGACAACATTCAAATGAGATTTTCTTCAAATTTGCTGTTGCTGAAAATATACACACAAAAAAAATCACCTTCACAAATAAGATCTTGAATCCTAACTCAGACAGGAAAATTCACGGGCCGTTCTCTTTAATTAATTTAAGCATCACTAATTTAAACTAAGTTCTCCTGAGTAATTCCGGTAACAGCACTTAAAAATAATGCTCCTGTGAAAAGCTCTGCTGCTTCAGAAAATGATCAGAATTAATATTCCTCATTTCACAAAGAAGATTGTCTTTGTTGTGGCACATGCAGAAAGTTCTAGTCTATTGGCAAACAAGATCAAAAATGAGATCATTAATACTGGCTGAAACAAACAAGATTTTGATATTCACATATTGTAGATCTTATGAGAACCTGAAGGGGAACAAGGAAAACAAAGCAAGAGAAGATGTGTACCCACAATGGGAGGGGAAACTATCCTTCATGATACTAGTGGACAACTAGCTAAGTTAAACACTTTTGTCATTGTTATATATTTATATATAACTATTTTTGACTAAATTCATGTCACAATGCCAAAATTCTCTTCTCATCATGACAAGCAGTTGCTGGTCAACTTGCATTTTTAGTCTCTTCCTCAAATTTCTCACAGATTAACTTCCAGGCAGCTCTGATTTTATCCCACACACTGTAAATGCCTCTGGCTTTGGTCCAGTAAATAGAAAACATTTTATTTAACCTGATGATTTTTTTATTTTCTATGAAGTGGTGTTGCATGCCAATGCTTCAGTGAGCTCCTACAGAAATACTGATTCTGCAGGAACAATAAAGTTTGTGAGATAAAATATATAGATTTATGTTTGTAAGAGGGGCTGGTCTGTAAGTGGACTTAATATGTGCAACCAGGTAGCTACATGACATTTCAGCTGGACAAACTCAAAACAGTTAATATGGTATCAAAATATTCCTTAGCTAGGTTCATTGTGAAAAGTTAAATACATTGTTTCACAAGTTAGTTTGCTACAAAAAAAGGGAAGGTATATAAAAATAACTCCTCATTTTAGCAAACTGTTGCCTACTATGGCCATGAGAACTCAACTAAGTGCAGGTAGGGTCCCACCTCCTGGGGCAGTGCTCATCTTTGTCCCTGGTTTTTGGAATCTAGCAAGATCAGTTTTACTTTGAGGCTATCACCTCCACAGCCATGATTAGACCTGTTCATTTCTTCTCTGTTTCTGTTCATGGGCACCTGGTATTTATTAGCAATCTTTAAGAGGCCAGACTACACACTGGAGTAAATATCACAGACAGGAAGAAAGTGTGTAGGGTTCTACAGGGAAGAGCAAGATGGCTAATTTTAAGTATGTCTATCATTAAACATGTAAATATTATATAAAGGCAACCTGCCTGGCAATTCATCCATAACTTATATATCAAAAGAAGATTCTGACCTTTATTTTTTTACGTAGAAAACAGCAAGAGGTCATAAAAGCTTGTGTATGTGCCACTTTCTTTTTTTAATGCTGCAATCTGTGTAGAGTTGAAAACAATAGCATTTGGGAGGACAGAAAGATCTGGGGTCATTATGGTCTTAACATATTGCAGTATTCCTTTCGATGTCTTCCTTCACTTCTAAAATTGATTTTTGTTTTACTTTTCTTTCTCATATCAACTAGAAAATTAGATGCAATGGAGCGAGCAAGATAAACAGCAAGAATTCTGATATTTTTCCTCATTTAGAAAACTGAGATTACTTTTTCTGTTGGTTTGCATTTGAGATGTGCTGATTTTCAAGTGCTTCTTAGGGCAAAGAAAAAACCCTAAAAAGTATCTCTCCAAAGCACTTTCTAGCAAAATGGATGGCAGTACAAGACTTTTACATTAAACTGAGACTCAAGTATCTGGAAAAAAATGTAATAGAAAAAGATTTCTCATTGAAGTATGTTTCTATTTAGACACTTCTGGGAACTTCAGTCCAATTAAACAAAATCTGACACTAGATTCTCAGTTGACTTCTTAGGCTGAAGTTGATCTATTGCCCTTTGTTAAAAGAGAAAACAACTGAGTTGCTGAAAAGATGTGGAATATATCTTTGCCTTGTTGTATTACAGTATATGGGACTAAGCACTCACAGGAATGATAAGATATTAATTTTTGGAGGGATTATCTAGAACCTAATCTTCCCTGGCTTGCACCTGCTTAATTCCAAGGCTGAATACTGAAATGCTTTCTTAGGCAAAACTCTCCTTTATCATTAAATTCTGAGATAGTATTAAAGAGTTTGAATCCAGATTTGCAAAGGCATTTAGATACTTAGAGGTGCAGATAGTTATCAAATAGGATTTGTAAAAAAGCCTACACAGGATATAGGACTAATTCATTTTGAGAAGTAATGCATATTAGATGTCAAACAGACCTGATGTTTTGGAAATACCATTGGACATTTCCATGCAAAATAAGGTGCCTTCAGAGACTTCAGACAGACTTCAGAGTTTTTCAAGGTTTGCCTTACATCTGGAATTCCTTTAAAATCTGTCTCTCAGATTAAGTGAGTTGAAACAGATACAAGAAATTAATACATATAATGAAAAAAAAAATAAAATATGTACCAACCTGTAAATATCTGACAGATAAATTCTGAGTGTTAACATTATAAACTACTCTCTCTGCATATGTTATTATTTATGAGACCAGGAGAATGTAATACATACAGAGACTAGATTACCTGACTTTACCAAGCTGCTTATAAGAACACATCTGCTTTGTCTCGGCATTTGAAATACATTTAGAGCACGCAAGCTCCTTTTCAATCGCAAGTCGAGTACAGCTATGTGAACTATTACATTTTTCTCCTGCTGAAATCCAGAGAAATGAAATTGCTGCCTTGAGCCATGTTTTGAACTGCTAACTATTGCCACTTGAACCAAGAAAAGCCTTTAAACTTATGCTGCAAGACTTCTTCAGTAGCTATAAAATCCCTGTCCAAGCCGCCAAATCAGCTTCTGATGGGAGCATTTTGTTTTTGAGGCTGCCCCCAACAGGTATTTACCTTTCAAGTCAATCACTGCTGAGTTCCTTGTGTGCTGATCTTACCTGAGTACAACCATAAGTCCCTAACAAGTATTTATAAGAAGTAATAGTGTGCCTAAAATGTTACTGTGCCATGACCACACACGTGAAACAGCCCTGAGCGTAAAGAACTTAGATTAATCTTGCTATACCCCTGTACAATGAGATAAACAAATCTTTGCCTTTCAGCTATTTGTAATCAAACAAAGAAAACCAAGAGAGATTTCTTTTGTTCTGTAATTTTATGTGTCACTGACATGCCTTTCCCAGCTCGCTTGTTGTGATTTATATTTTCAGAAAGCATACATTGTGTTGCATGAGAAATGTCTCTGTTGAATTGTATGACTGCAATAACTCTAGATGAGCTCAGTGTCTTAATCTGATGGCTATTTCTTCTTTTTATAAAACTGATGTGTGCAGTGGCTCCATTACTTACAGTAATTAATGTTTGCCTCATCCTGCAAATTCTTCACTGTGTAGGAATTGCCAGAATATTTTTTGTTGTTGCACATAGTAAGCCAAAACAATACCCTGCAGCAAGTTTCTATTTAAAAATTGCTCCACAGTTCAAATTCTGCTTTATTTGTAAGGGTTCAGATAAAACATCAAGAAGTTCAAGAGGAAAAGGAAAATTTTTCTAAAACTTCAGCAAGACATCTGTAAGAACAAGTATTAATACACCAAAAGATGACTGATTATCCAAAGTGGCTGAAAAACCAGTTTTCATCTGCAAATTTCTCTGGTGAAGGTGAAAGAAGAGCATCCAGAGAGGATGTGAGAAAAGCAGCATATAAGGATAAAAGGTGTGGCCTTAGTTCCTGTGGAACTGGGAATCTAGCAAAGTTGGGTTCTGGGAAAGTGAGCTCTAGCTGTAGTGCTAACTTAGTGCTAATATTAAATACTAACATTAGCAGGCCATATTTGTGTGCCTTTTGTACTAGGGGACTTGTCAGTCCCTGAAATTAGGAGCCTTCGCCTAAGTAACAAAACTGGGATTAAGGGATTAGGACAATATAGGCAATGTGTTAGAAGCAAAATATATCCCAGTAAATCCACATTATACATAAATTTTTCTCATGGATTTTAAGTTGCAGGAGATGAAGAAGAGCCAACAGATCAGAGTCTGCTTCCCTCTGGTGACAGGGACTGCTCTTCACCTATCCATTCCAGTGCTTGGTACTGGGCAGTCAGCCTTTTTTTAAGCACATCAGGCAATGACACACTTAGTCTTTCCCATTTCCCATAGCAAATCCTAGCAGAACTATTCCCAGCCTTCCAACCCTCTGTAAAAGGAAATTTTTTAATATACATGCTGAACTAATACAGCATGGGATTTAGGGAGTGTGCCTTTTTTTTTTTTTTTTTTCTTCTCAAATTGCAAAGAATTATTTTAAATTCAAAGTAAAAAATAAAATAAAAAAATAAAAAATATATACCTTACCAGTTTGAGCCAAGGAAAAACTATTTTACAGCCCACTACAGGAAAGATATCTTCTGCCTGCCCTAGGTCCCCAGTGTTGGAACTGGAAGCATTGCCTTCCCATACCTTTGAATTTTTGAAGGTGATGGTAATTAAGTGACCCAGTTTATACACTTGGCTTTAGCATCCTCACGTTGCTGAAAGTAAAGAAATTATGAATTTGGCAGCACAAGGTTTACAAAGGCACATACCATTCTGTTAGAAAAACTATGTCAGGAGATTTTTGGCTTAGTTGATGGTATCATACTTTCATCTTTATGTCCTTCCCCGGGCTGGCTGTATGGGTGGTGAATCAGGGTTTCCTGAGTGAAAGGAGTAGGACATGGGACACAAAAGGAGCCCCTGAGAGAAGCCTGGGAGAACTATTGTCCAGACATGATAAAAGGGAGGAAGAAACAGCATGTTTATAATCCTTGTCATGGAGGAGTGCAGCTCATCCTGACCCAAGAAGTCAGGATGCTATTGTGCTGCTGTGGCCAGTGCTGAAAATGGGGACAGAGAAGCACAAAACACCAGCTTTGGTGGCTGCAGAGGCCACAAGGTCCTCTCAGATCTGCTTTGTGTGAAACGCTCACTTATTCAGTTCACTTCTGGTTTTGTAGATTTCACTCTGCACAATCTGCACAGTCACTGGTGATCACATCAGCCAGAGAGACACGTGCTGTGTACAGCACACACACACAGCAGTGCAAGCCAGAAAGACTTGCCATTTTCCACACAGCTACTGTTACAGGCTCCCAAAATACACGAGTTATTTACTCATTATTGGCTGCCCAGTCGCAGGCGGGGTGCTTTCCAAATAACATGAAGACACTAATCTCCCCCTACAGAACACAATCCAAAATAGGAAAGATCTTGTTGGAACAGTGGTAAGGTACACCAGATACCAGCAAAGAGCTCAAGGCAATTAGCAGAAAACACCCCCTTAAAATACTTTTGTTGCTGCAGTCATGACACAGCAACTTTACATTCTCCCATTGCCTTCACATCATCATTCAATTCAGCATTTTACCCCTTCTATCTGGTTCAGATCTCAACCGCACTTTTCCAAAGACCTTAAACAATGTTTTTGTTTCTCATCTGGTTAAACACAAGAATTCTGCAGTAATAAAGTGTATTTTCAAGGAAAGCTTGAGTGAATCAGCTGAATAAGAACTTGCACAAGGGGGTAATTTAAAGTGTTTATCTAGCTATCTAAAGAGCAGAAGAGATTTCTTATTTAACTATATCTCTTGCTTATGAATAAGCCTCCAAATAAGAAGAGCACTTCTCCTTTAACCCATCACAAGTCACTTCATAGCTGTGGCACAAGCAGTGCCATCCTACGCTAGCTGAGGATTGAACCACCCATCCATACCCAATGTGACAGACAGTGCTCTACATATTCTCAAATATTCTAAAATTTTGCTGCTTGAAGTATGAACATTTTCTCAGTAATGGTATAAAAATACGCTGAAAAATATCTCAGTAAACAGACTCACCTATTCCCCTGGGCAAGATGTTGAGAAAGTGGGCTAAACACCATGGCTTGTCAGATGTACTAATAGATGAGATGCATTTTCAGCAATGGTCCTAAGAAGAATACACTGAGCAAGTGTCACTTTTACAGCCACTAATTGAACATGACTATGGCTGACAGCACTTTCCCTCCTCCTCTGCCTAACCTCAGAGATTATGTCCCATTTGTTTATTGAAGATATTCATGCTTCCCCAAAGATTCACCACAAACTGAATCTCCCTGCCATCAGAACCTTGTATGTGGAGTTATTATTCTGCATTTGTTTCTCACTCTTGCCCAATTCAGCCAATTCAAATCACCATGTTCATGCAGCATTTCTGCCAGCAGAGGAGGGAGTGCAAGTCAGGGCAAACTTTGCATTTGGTTATGCCACCCTTTCAGGGTCATCAAAGCAATACCAAGGAGGTCTACATTCAAACTGGGTGACCCCAGGCAACTCTTAGTTTTACATGTACTTTCAAAGCAACAAATTTGGTAAACTGTTGAACAAGACGTGTTCACAAGGAGATGAACAGAAAGAAAGAATGAGACAACAAAGAAAACTAGCATTGATTGAAGTGAAACATTGGGAAACCATTGCTTCAGAAGGCCTGATAACATGAGATGAGGATCGTGCGCACACTGGGCTATGACTTTCACATTTTTTATATGTGGACTTGCCCAGACCCAAGTTCATGCATCAAAACACCTCTCAGCTTTCAGCACCTCATTGGCAGGCATCAGAACCTCCAAAGTCACTCTAACAGAAACTAGGTTTAAATTTAACTTTCTGCTTTAAATGCACCTCTAGAAGTGAAATGTGAGATTTTCTTCTACCTGCAGATAGCTTCTTATTTAGCCCTGCTGGAAACCGGATGACAGTGATTCCTGGGAAGTTTTCACATGGCAGATTTCCTCAGAAACACCCCATTTCATAATGATGCCTGCCACCAGCAATAGGTCTATAATGCCAACTGCAATTAAATCCTTGAGAAGTAGCATACAGTATCTCACTGTTTATGAATAGCAATGAGTATGTTATTGTCCACAGACCCGTGAGCTCAGCAAAAACTTCATGTAATTTTTCATTATGCTGCAATCCTCTGCACCTTCACATCAATCAAGGTTCTGCCATGAACTTCTAAAACAGGGTAAAATACCTCAGGACATGAAAAAACCCATAACAAGGAGAGCACAGCTCATAGTGTAGTAGTAGCATAAAGCAACACAATCTGTATCAGCCCAAATAAAATACATCCACTGTTGCACGATTTATAACGAAGCATTTTCAGTGCTGCATTTGAAAGAAGTGGATTCTGGAAGGTAAAACACAGATTAAAAGAAACTGCCTATCTGTAAAAAAAAAACTATAAAATTCCATTATTCCTTTCTTCTTATTTAGAAAGGAAAAAATAAGGAAAAAGATTTCCTTATGCACAAGCAAAGACAGCCATGGGTTTGCACACCTTAAAGCTGTATAAAGCAAACAAAGAGAAGGTTAGTAGCACACACCCAGACCTTTTTTAACAACAGGTAGCTGGGACCTGTCTCCAAAAATCAAGAACCCTGTTGCATATATGCATATAGAGAGACTAACTCCATTTATATATTACTCACAGTATGTTTTGAATAGGGGGGGTTTCTGTAAATACCTGTACTCAGAGGGGTGGCTTCAGTCCCTGTTAAGGCTCTGCTGGAGCATCAGGGTCTTAACAGCTGTGTGGTGAGACCAGAGGATCCAGATGGGCAGCTGAGCATCCTCTGCCCCTCTTTTAGGGGATTCCTACAAGCACACCCACAGCATTCTGGAAGAAAAGCCACAGTGCTGCCGCAAGAAGAGAGTGTATACACCAGGATATCTGGTAGCAAAGGATGAAATCCTGGCTCCCCTTCATGATGTTTCATTCCTTAATCTCCCTGTAGCCAGAGTTTTGGTGGATGACATTGATAGATTGCAGCAAGGATGAAATGCCACCTGTCTCTAAAACAGCCTCTAAAGTCTGGGCAAAAGCAATAGAATGATGTAACCCCCTCAGTCTGCTGTTTGGCCTGCAGCTCGTAGCTACAGCTGGCACCCTACCAAGCTGTGTGTGCCTCCAGCCCCAGCTCTAGGTGACCACAGTGCTGCCCTGCCCCTGTGACACCCCTTGGCTGCCAGCTCCACCTCTCGGTCTTCACTCACACACAGCTGTTCCTGCTGGCAGGGCAATGTTTCCTTCCCTTCCTTTGGCTCAGAGGATTAGCAAATCAAGCTGGATACTAACCCAGGAGGCAACATAGTGTCCCGTAAAGAGCAAACAGTGTGTGATCGCCTGCTGTGCTGTGTCCCAGCTGTGTGCTCAGTGGCCCCAGGTCTGGAACAGCTCAGGAAGCTTCGAGCCCAGCGCCCCTGGCATCTGACTTGGATCAATGTAAACAGATTATTAACAACTACTCAAAAAACCCCACATGAACCATACAAACTGTTTTAGTTCTGTATGGACAGCAGCTGGACTCGATGGCCCCTGTTGGTCCCTTCCAACTCAGCATATTCTGTGATTCTGTGTGATTCTGGAAACTTGAACATTTTATTGCAATGTCTCAGTTCATCACTTCAAGTCAAAGTTATGGGCAGGATTATGCTATGAAAGACCATAAAACATGGATATTTTGGGATTCAGTTTCCTCGGGTGCTAGGAGATTTGACGTTCTACGTTGTGCTGTTCATAGCAGGTAATACTGCTCATCTTTCTTTCCACCCACAATGTGTTTAACTCCAGCAGCAACAATACATCAGGCTGCTGGCCAGCTGTAATAAGATGGATTCCTGTCTCTGGAACAGCAAGGTGGTCTCTGAAAGCCTCTTCTATCTGAGACTTGCTCTGGACCTGGAAACTATTACAGCCAGGAGAACTGAAAACAGAACAGAAATTCATTTGTGGTACTAAAAGGTTGTTAGAGTAATGGCTTCAGTGGAACAGTTTATCAGACAGGAAAATTTAAGTAACTGTTTGGGTTTATTAAAAGAGGGATGTTCTGGGACCAGTTCCTTTAAGAATTAACAACCTTCATGGCCTGAGATGCTTCTGGCGCTGCTTGCAGAGACCCATTAGAGACTGAAACACGAATGAGAGGTACAAATCCTGCTCTGGGCCTCTGCCTACAGGAGGAAGGAAAGGCCATGGAGCAGTGGCAAGGAGAAGACAGGTATGACAGCTTTTTTCTACATCTGAATTACCAGGGTTTTGAGGTATTGTCATCAAACCTGGATGGTAACAAGGGTGTCTGCACCTAATTCAACGTCAGTCTATTACAGGCTGAACTGAGGACAGTAACTTATTTCATATGACAATATAGACACCACATCTGGTTACGTGAGCAATATGATGGC
Organism: Cyanistes caeruleus; assembly: GCF_971803275.1. Classification (NCBI taxonomy): domain Eukaryota; kingdom Metazoa; phylum Chordata; class Aves; order Passeriformes; family Paridae; genus Cyanistes; species Cyanistes caeruleus. Next base: position 113,610,811 of record NC_141701.1, read on the forward strand.
CAGCAGGACCCAAATGGTAAAAGGTTTGGTAATGTTTTATTTTCTATCTGAGTTCCTAGAAATGTAAAAAGAAACAAGGAGGCAAATGTCTGAATAAAAGAAATACAAGTAGTATTTATAATTTTTTTTTGCTAGGCAAATTCCATTGCTTGAATAGACTCTTAAACACATAAAATGCTCTTAGGACCCTCCCTATTCCCTCAAGACTGTCTATTTATCGGTGCATGTCTGTGTGTGCTTTTAACTTAATAAAACCACCCCAGCAGTGTGTTGTTGAGCTACGGAAAATTTAATGCTTCTATGGGAAGCATTCAGCTCTGACTCATTATCTGTATCTAACCATAGGATCATGAGCTCAGATACACAGAGCAACCCTCATTTCAGCACAAGTAGCCTTCAGCATTCTTTTCCTCAACATTTTTTTTCACGTAGCATAAAGTTTGGTTTGTGAACGGGTGAGAGATCATGGGTAAGAGAGACAGGTTCTTTGGCAATGTCCTTGTTAAGCTGCTGGCAAGTTGCCTTGCTCAGGATGTGGAACAGCAGCTGAAAACAACCAAACACCAAGCCCCTATCAGAAAGCCTCAGGATTGTAATGCTGTTGCTAGGGATCCTGCTTTCAAAGTGCAATAGTTGAATAAAGTAGGTCAAGAAAGTTACCATTATAATGATATTCTCCTTGCTGCTCTCTAACCGGTCCCCTACCTGTCCCTAGGCTGCTGCAGGACCTTCCTCATTGCTTCATCCTGCCTTCCTGCACAGGGGCCTCTCTGCAGAGAAACGGCAAGAAACTCAATTTCAGCCTCGAGGGAAAGACTCAGCTTTTTTTAGAGAAGGGACACACAAGCCCTCAGGCTGAGAAGAGCCCACACTTCCCAGGTGAGCTCAGCAAGTTCTTGCTGTCTCCTCCCCTTCCAGCAAACAGCCACCCTCTGGCTTAGACTAATGTCCTAGTTTAGGGAGAATTTGGGAGAAAAATTCCAAATGGGGGCTTTCCCAGGGAAAAAATTCAAATGACCCCTCCCCCTCAACTGAAAGGAAAAAGGTCCAGGAAAGAAAAAAAATTTCCTTGGAGAGAAGTGGAAAAATCTGTTTATTTAAGAGAAATTGAATAATATTAAATAATAAAACCTCTTGCTGTTCAATGGGATGGCAAGTCTAGGAAGAAAAGTCCTTTTCATGTGGTGCAGCTCGGCTCGCTCAGGTTCTTATCAGTCCTTTCGGCGCTGGAAAGTGCCGAGGCCCAGGCCCCGGTGGGCCACAGGCATGAGCTCCTGGGGTTTGGCTGGGTGTTTTTCAGTTCAAAGCAGGTTTGCACAGATTCAGGAAAAAAAAGAAAAAAAGGTCCAGGGAACTCTTCTGCCTCAGCCAGCTAAAACTAATTAAAAGCCAGAGAGAAGCTCTGTCCCGCTGTCTGTCCGTGCTGCAGACACCACAGTCCAGGAGCAGGATGTGTGGGAGTGATGTTTTTCCTTAACACAAATTGTGCTCTTCTTCTTCCCCCACTTCACTCTCAGAGCCAGTCTTAAAGGTGCAGAACTTAATATATAACATAAACCAGATGATTTGGGATACCAGTACCATAAAGTCACCCCAGGACAACTAAGTACTGAAAGTATGGATTTAAGGATGGATGTACTCAATGAGAAAACCTGATTCAGATGCCCATTAGATACACACTTATCTTGCTGTTTCTCTTTGGCAGACCAAGCCTCTTGTTCTTCACTCCTGGGAGCACTGAATAGTGGAGCATTTCTGTGGAGGTGCCTGGTCTTGTTGCACCATCCACCAAAAAGATAGGCACATATTTCTGTGATGATGATATTCCTAATTTAATGAGTTAACACTAATCATCTAACCTAGAAGCCCCTAGATCAGCCCCACATCTGCCCTATTACAGCCCTACCAGTACAAGTTTGCTTTTTGACTTGGGGCAATTTGCTTACCTTATGAATCAGTCAGGGTTCAGGACCAAGACAACGTACCCAAAATGTAGCAAGCAAGAAGAGCCTCTGTAAGAGCCTGTTAGCCAGGATCAGGGCAGTTCCTCCCCTGCTTCCTTGTGGGAGTAGTCTTATTAGCTGGCCTATATCATCACTGTGGTCTGATCTCAATAGGCCAGATGGTAGCCAGTGTTTTGGAGAGTGGTGGCCAGGCCTGATTCACTTCTGTTCTTCCCATTTTGAGAACAAACATATGTTCTCTCTGCTGCTGTGCTACTACTCAGGAAGACTAAGATCAGGTTGTTTAGTTCATGGCACACCCCTGCATTTAACCCCCTTTCCAGCCAGCCATGCCCAAGCACTGCCAAGAAAATGACTCAATACATGACATTAAGAAAGAAATTGCTCCCCTGTTCTATCACCAAGATGAAAATATTAATATCTACTTATTAAATAACTAATAAATAGATATTGTTTGCACAGTATTTACGTATGAAGAAGAGGTAAGAGGTGTTGAGTGTTTTTTAAAAATGGTAAATTTGAAAAATTTTTGAAACTTCATTGAAAAAATGAAAATTAACTCCTGTGAAAACAATAAACCTTTTATGCTTGCACAATAACTTTTTATTCTTCAGCAGTGTTGCTGTTTTTGAGCTTTTCTGTTTCCTTCATAAATGTCAACTGTCTGATGAGAAGACTATTAACTATGAGTGCTGGTGATACATAATCTCTATCTTCATCTCAGAAAGTCCTTGGGGGCAGGGAGCGGCAGTTGTATGCCCTCTGAAAAGCACAAAGTGAGGAATATAATTACACATGTATTTTTGTCATACTTTTGCCTGAGGATGTGGACGATATTTTGGATCTAGATCTCTTTTTTTCATGTCAAAGATAAACAGATGATGCTAGCCAAGTACTTCCTTTGGTGCCCTCCTCTATTCACAAAGACTCCGCCGAGGGCACTATTTCCATGAAAATGGCAGGAGCAAAACAGAATCAATCACCATATTCAGAGATTCTGCCTTCCCAAAGGGGTTTGCACTAAATATCACTTTCATTTTCTCTGATTTCTCTATTTTGTTTTTCGTATCTTTTCTTTTTTTCCCTCCTCACTCAAACATTTTGGAGAGCAATTCCCAAAACTTTTCCTTTGCCACCTGCCTTAGGGAACCCCCCCCAGATCCACAGCTTCATTGCTGCCAGGATGCCTGGTGAGCAATGACTTCCTGTGACATCCCATCATTTTATAAAGGCCTACTTAACTGCTTCATCTGGTCAGCTCAACACTCCAGGATACGGTACAGCTGCTCCCTATAAGCAGATACATAAGTGTAACAAAAGACATGGTTCACAGCAACCAAAATTAGCTTACAGCGTCAAAGGAGATCTCCAGGAAAGAAGAAAAAGGCTATGAATTTCATAAATATACAGTTTTCATCTAGAACCAGAGTCAGATGGGGTCTGTTGTGCTCTGAGGCTTGGCCATCTTGTTTTATTTTGGTTCACAGCAGCTGCAATTGTCCTTTGATTCTGACAGGCAATTGTGCTGTTTTCCCATGAATTCTGTTTGGATGCATATAAAGGGTTTGATTGGACCAGATTTCTTATGTATGTTAAAGTGTTCCTTGGTCCTGCTGTTATTTATGTATTTGTTCCCAAGGTTTTTTAAGTACCTGACAAGAGGACTCCAGGTACTGTTAACTGTCCTTTAAGATACTTTGATGAAAACACCAGTTCCAATTAGATCAAACAACCCAATACTGAGGTCAGCCTTGTACAGGTTCCCTATTTAAACCCTTTCCAGTGCAGCTCTCTTCGTGCACTCAGCCCTGTGCTCATCTCCTGAGGACCTGCAGGGAAACAGCGCTAGACGCCCACACTTTCACACTTCAAACTATTCCAGCACAGGTACTGCTGCTGGCTACAGCTGTTGCAATGGCAAGGACAGCAGGAGAATACAGAGAGTGTGCCTGTAATGTGCAATTTCCTTTGGCACCCTACACTTTCATGCTATCCTTTCCAAAGCCAGGGCATTTAACACAACACAGACACTTTGTACAATGCTGGCAAAAAATCTCTGTATTCAACAGATGTTACTGGGCATCTGTCCTGATCCAGCTGACAGCAGAAGAATTTGGAGACTGAAGAGAGTGATCCTGTATCAATAAGGGATTTCAGTATATATCTGATTACTAGAAGTTCAATCACTACTAGTGACAGGAAATAGTACTTCCCACTGCTCCCAGCCACCCTGCACCATTGCAGAGACCAGCACAAAATAAGCTTCAGAAATACTAGGGGAAGCAGGGAATTAAGGAGTTCTATTCAGTGCTTATTGCCACAGACATTCCATGTGAGTCAAACCAGGCCAGGAGAACTTGTCAGGAAAAGGAGACAGGGGAGTCCTTTGCTGCTCTGAGTCTAGAGGAACTGCTGGATCAGGGTGCAAATTAGAACCTCTTTAGATGGGAAATAAAACCAGCTTTAAAAGGTCTATAAACACTTCCTTAGCATGAGCTATGGCATGAGTAGGACCAGCATCTGTGAAGACGAGAGCCTCTTGCCTGGGTCAAAGTCTGTCACATTTGGTGTTTCTCCAGAAAAACATCTCTGATCCACCGACTCTGAGCTCATCACGTGTAAGGGTTGCCATGGGGACATGCTGAGATTGTGCCATTTTAACATTTATCTTCCAGATTCCTCAAAGAAACGACTACATAAGCTTCTAGGCAATGAATATGCATATAAAAATGTGGATGTACAAACCAACACATCAAGCAGCTTCAAAGCTACCCCCAATCCTGGCAGACTTGAGTTTTAGCTGCTCTTTGCACATTCACTGTCCCCAGATTGCTCTATGCCATGAACGCAAGAAGGAAAAATGTTTGGGTGAATGGCTCATAAACACAGCTTTTTTTTTTTTCACAGAGAGAGAAGACAGGGAAGGAGGAAGCTGTGCAATGTTTAATAGAAATTTCTGAACATTATTCATAAAGCTATACCTGTGCTTTACTTATGGTATCTTTTAAGCAAAGTCATTAGTCTATAGCAAGAAGACAAAACTGACATATAGAGCTGTAATCTAAACTTTCTGCTGAACAGCTGTGTAAGGGGAGATGAGCCTGAGCTCTTACCCAGAAACACTTGTGGCTTCTTATTATTTAGACTTTTTACCTTTGCTGTCCTTGAGAGAGGAATTTTAAAAATTAAAAAAAAAAAAGAAGAAGAAAGAAAGGAGAGAAGGGGGAGAAAGATGGCAAAGAGGGAATAAAAAGAGAGAAGAGTACTACAGCTGACATTAGCTGATGGACCCATAACCCATGGCAGGAATAGGGCAGACTTGCTCTCTCACAGCAACCATGTAGCTGCTAAGTACAGCTCTGCCAGGATTTCAGGTATGAAGAATAGACCAGCCACCTGGGGAAAATTAATAGCACCACTGGAGTCAGTGAAATTTCTCCAGGGATCCAGTAAGGATGAGGATGCCCCAGCCAAGTGGAAAATGGTCCATATTGATCCTCAAGCCCATAAATTGAGGGTATGTTCACACAGCAAGCTGAGCTGAAGCTCAGAGGCGGCAAAAACTCAATTCCTCATGGCAGCTTTCCACGCCCTGCACCTGCACTACAGCACAAAGGCTTGGAATCTCCATGTTGTTTTACCCTCACAAAATGTGTGGCACCATCTTGAGAACATCTGAAGGCAAATCTTATCTCTATCCTCTCCCCACTGCTACCCAGTGCCCTCTCACCCACAACCACTCTGGAGCTGCCCACCCACAGCTGAATGCTGGGGCAGTTCTGCTGGCCTTTAGGTCTAAGGGTCAAATCAGGGTAACTTCAGGAAATGCTTTCTGACTTTCCTTCTTCCCAAGGCGTGGTTATGGTGATGGAACTGAGAAAAATCACCAAGCCAAGAGGAAGAAGGATGTATAATTATGCTAGTTCCAGCATTCTGACAATGTAATCTTGTAGATATTTTTTAATTTTTAATACATTGATACTTTTAAACAGGTATTTGAGTTGTTAAGGTGAGCCTAAGTCAGGAGAATAAATATTTGGCAAATTTTTGATGGCTGAATATGATTAGAATACAAAATACTCTCGATAAATTAGAAAAGCTTTCTGGAAAATCATCAAGATGGTTCTCAGCAGGGGTGAGTGCAGTGTACTACACCCAGCCAGGCACAGACAACTAACCAGATGAGTATAGATTGAACTGGATAGCAAGATCTAGAAAAATGTCTAATAATTTCAATTAATTATAATGTTTGTATGAGCCAATGCTATTGAAAAGTGAAAAAATCACCCTGAATTATAAAAAAGAGGAATAAAATCTGAAAGATGACCTTTTGGCAAGATCTCAAGTGGAGTGGTATGTCCAGTTTTGGATGAAACATTTGGGGAATGACCTGGAGCACCTGGAGAGCATAAGAAAGAACAGCAGAGTGTACCAGAGAACTAAAAAACATCACCAATGAAAAGTGATTGAGATAATTTTGTTTATCTCAAAAATACAGACAAGACAATTGCAAAGGGGGAGGGAACAACTTGTTATTGCCAGTTTTGATGTGGTTCTCAATTGCAACAAAGAGGATTCAGAGGCAAAATTAGGAGCTATTCTATGTCATTAAGAAAATGGAGCACATAAATAGATATGATGTATTGCCATCACTGGAGCCTTTCACTCAGAATTATATAGCCTTTTTGAGGGTGGGATAAGAGGGGAAGGCATGTAAATAGGTGATTTAAGCTTTTTAAGCCAAGACAATACTCACTGGTATATTTTATTGGACAATAATTTGCTCTAAAATGTTCTTCATTTTGTTTTTAATGCAGGTATATGACACAGAAAAATGAAGAAGATTCAAGAGGTTTTTCAGCTCAGGTGCAGGTCAGTGCCCATAGGTACTGTAAAAAGATAAAAGAGGAACAATTATCACTAGCTTAGTCTTGCCACTCTGGGGAAACAGTCCAGTTAGGGCAAGGAGTGAAATTACCAGCATGACCTGAACAAGCTCATTATCAAGGAGATTTCAAAATGACAATATCAATTAATTAAATGCACCATGAAATTCTAGCATGAATTTAAGCTATCTAAGCTATCTAGAAGGTGCAGAAATAGAAAGTTTCTTTCTTTGATTCCCTTTATCTGAGAAACAAACATTATCTTTTGACATGTGATGAGGCAAAGACTCTACCTTTCGAAAAATTTTTTACTGTCTTGTGTATGTAGTCTGTTTCTTTAGACAAAGCACTGGTTCAGGTAATAAGTTATTTCAACAAATGAAGTTACATTAAATCAACTCTCTTATCAATTAGAATTAATCCTTCACTTCTGACATTTGCAGCTGAGGTGTACAAGGAGGTAATATGATACAGTAATGAGAAAACACACAGTCTGGAGCTAAAAATATCACAACCAACACTTGAAAGTTAGCTCTAAGATTAACAAATTACCCTTTTAATGAAGTGAGAGGCATATATTTGACTATCAAATAATATTGAGTATTTGATACTAAAGAAGATGCAGATGTTACCAATAATTTTTACTTTTTCTCATTACAAATTCTAGTAATATGTTAGAACAGACAAAAGTCAGTGTAGTGAAAGGATTCCTACTAGCTCCAGTGCCTAATAGCATCAGGGGCCAGATCAGTGAAAGTGCACTAATTCTTGCTAGATACAGCAGCTGGGATCAAGACTTCAGCATGCCAAACTGTGTTCCTGGTTTAGAGATCGTGAATCAAGGAATGACAGTACAATCAGTGTCCGTAATGCCTCACTGAACTTTCCAGGCTTTACAAGTAGGCTTGATCTAGTAAGGAAAATACATCATGGTTTTATCCACAAAAGCAAAACCACCAGTCTACAGCTCACTGCCCTCCCAGCTACCCCAGCAATGGAACTAGTTGCAAGGGCACACAGAGTTTCCCAAAAGCGTACTGTGCTGAGCACAGGGGTACTCGAGCACAAACAACGTATTTGCTCAACATCAGCTGCTCAAGACTAAAGCAGTGATGCTTTTAGTGCTGCTGGGAGAAGGGCTGAGCTGCTGTGACACCACCAGTGGGTAGCAGCACCGTGCAGAACTCCTGAACATAACCAGCATGCCCTGCTTGAGGAGTGGGAGCACTATGGACCAGATATTCCTGTATCTTCAGTGACTCACTCCGTGCAGCAGCTTTAGCAAGGGAGGTCCAGGCAGCTGCAGTGCTGCCAGCTCTCATGACACATCACACTTTTGTAGTCACTGAGCTGGTGCAAATTGATTCTTGTTCCCTCTTTTTAACATAAAATGAAATTTGTCTCTCAGAGGAGGAGATTTTTTGGGTAAGAAGAAACAGTTCAAAAATTAACTTTGGTCACAGAAAGCAAAATTTTAATTTGCAGTTCAAAGCTACCTATTAGTGAATGGTACCCAGAGGAGAAAAATCATGCAGCTGTCTGAAAGGAGTCCAAAATTCAAATAAAATGTTTCCAGGTAAGCTAGCCAAATTTATCATAATTGCTCTTGGGTGAGCAGACCAAAGCCTGTAATTTGTCGACAGCATCCTACAGCTATGTGTGTAATCATATAAATACTGTAGGCCTGGACTGAAATTTACTTTTCAATAATTGATATAAATAAATAAGACAAAACATTAGGGTTTGGGTTTGGTTTTTTTAATTAGAAAACACATAATTTCCTCATTCAGAAAGATAATTTCTTTGAAATTTAAACATGCAGAAGCTCCATTATCAACAGCAGCAATGCTGCCTTTGTAAGCTCTTTTAAAAAATACTTGTGTGTGCTAGACACATAAAATATCTTTCCAAAAACAAATTATGCCACTGGGAATTGGCTGTCTAAAGATCTTTGAGGATTTGGGGTATAAGGCTGGATTTTCGAAGCCTCAGGTCTTAGGCCTCATTTTTAAGGGTAAGATTCTAACACAAACAGTTGAAAGGTTTCTTTTTTAAAGTTCTATGTTTAGTTTTCTAACTCACTTCTATCTCCTTAAAGAGTTGCATCGTAGTGGTGCTCAGGCTACGGCTACACACCTTACTTCCCCTTTATTACTTTATTAATTACAAAATAATTAACTGAGGTTTCCCATGCAGGGAAGGGGCTCTTAGCTCTCATTACTCAGGAGCTGACAGGGGCTGGCACACAGCATGGGCAGTTGCCAAGTCAGTGCATCTTTTCAGCTCTGTGGACCCCTTTTCAACACACAAAACTCTTCTTCTGCTCCCCTAAATGGGTTATCAGGTCTCTACAGGGAGGAAATCACAGCCTGTATCGGCTCATGGGCAGTTTTCCTCCCTCATCCTGTTGCACAGACCACGAAACACACGTGTCAAAGCTGAGTACAGCAAAATAAAATAAACAAAAACAAAATAAAGAAATTCACATGGCAGCATGGAGCTTCCCTACAGCATGTCCTTCTAGCACAGGGAACAACTGGACCACAGCAAGGAGAGAAAATCTGGACTGCTTGACTGTGCATTTATCAAAAACCCAATCAAAGAGATTTACAGTTGTTTGTTGAAAATTAAATTATTCTTGAAGGAGTAATATAACAGCAGGTGACCCCCTTGCCCATGGCCATGTTTTATTCAGACTGTCCAGTTTTCTAAGGGGGATTTATTGAATTTTCTAGTTTCACAGAGTTTGTCTCATTTGATTTTGTTCTAAATCCTAAAAAAGCAGTACCTGGAGTCCTGAGGTGGGGTAATGGGAGTTTCTGCTGTTCATCCAGCTTTGATGAACACTGACTAGTTTCATTTACATACTGCAATGGTAGCACTTCAGCCAGCATTATATCCAGGAGAGCTGATTGGCAGGCATTTGAAATGAAGGATTATCTTGTGGTCGAGGCAGAAGAACAGGGCTCGAGAGACCTGATTTCCATTCTTTGATCAGTCACACAAATCCTGCATGACACTGGGCAAGCCAATTAATAGCTCTGCGCCTGTGTTCTTTAGCAAAATTGAGGGTATGAATGTTTTCTTTTTAATTTCAGTTTTCTCCAAACAGAGGGGCAGCTCTGCAAATTATTTTTTATTGATTGCTATAGTAAGGACCTCATTTCTGTTGTGCTCCTCGGTGTTTCCAAAATTCAAAACAAAAAATCCTTTTATACTATCATGATTTGTTTTCATATGAATACTGAAAAGTAACCAAGTTCTCTTCTATATAAATTTGGCTTAGGAGTTTCATCACTAGTTTTCATTATTATAATTTGCTACTATTTACCTGGCAATGATTCCAGGCCTCAGAAAACACTTGAGAGAATTATTTTACAAATGCAGTCTGTAGAAATGTGCTCTGGGTGTGGGTGAGAGATTGTGTTTATGCATCAAAGTAATAGTAGTAGTTTTGCTGCAGCCATGATGGTCAAAATATGTAAGCAAATCAAGTTTTCTTTTATCCCTTACTAGCACTGATGCCTAAAGAAACCACCTGGAACAGAGGCTGGACAGAGTTAAAGGAATAAAGTAGGTATTTATTAAATAGGCCTTCAAAGGACACACCTTGGGCAGTACAAGAGCCCAGCCAAGGCTCCACACAAGATGGACAATGGATCACAGGTTTTCACACTTTTATAAGTTTTGGTCCATTCACATATTGGGGTTTATTGTCCAATTACAGCTTCAGGTTATGAAGTCCCATCCTCCCAGATTGCTCTCCTCAATTCACTGCTGTTTGTACCTTTTGGGTCTGAAGCTGCAATGGTGTCCTTGTTTCTCAGGCTGAAAAAGCATTGTTTTGCCTAAGCTGTGAGGCAAACTTGCTAACACTTTATATGAAGTTCAGAGTCACACACTAAGGCAGTACAGAATCTGGAAAATATGAAAGCTGAAACTTAAGGGATGAGCACAAGTAGGGTGCCAAACACACAAGGCCAGTGCTCACGTTGTGAGTTCTGAAGTACTGAGGAAAATTCAGAGATGCAGCCTCCTGCTCTCCTATCCTCTTCTCCCTCCCCAAAAAAGGCCAGCATTGGCGCTAATTTACCAGCAAATGGGCAGATACAAGTCCCTGTCAAACACTGCATCTGTGCACCTAACATAAACATATGAATAGCCATTACAGAGGTCAGAAGAAGAGTTTGTTCTCATTTTCCCATCCCCACACTGCAGCTGACAGCTCAGCACTTGAGCTGCAGTGATGGACAGTAACTGCACCAGACTTTCCTTTCAACTTCACTTATACAAGATACTGATTATTTGGACAGATAAACATGAAAATGGAATAATTTACTTCTATGCCTCTCACAGTATAAGTCTCCATTTAATGCAGCTCAGCTACTGAGAAGAAAATCTATTTTTATTCTAATTTTCTGCATGCCTACAGGGGAGAATCATTGTTGCAGTTATGATTTAATAAACAACAACTTGGACCTGGACCAGGTTAATAGGTGAGCACCAGACATAACAAGAGAACAGGCATAAGAACTTCTTTTTTTCAGTCTTAGAAAAAAGGTAAATAAAACAGGACATCAAACAACATGTTCTGTTCTTCCTGGCTTACTTGTAATGACATAGCACAACTCCAGATTTGCATCTGGAGCCATACATTTGCTCAGCTTTTCGTACCTGTCATTGAACACCTGGCTCTTTTTAGGAGGGGATATCACAGCCCATCTGCTCTTCTTTCCAAAAGTATTTCAGAGGTGCAAGCCACCTACCTATAGAAAATTTTACTAATGCAAAAGAAACCAAGCTATTGCTATTTGATGTGAACTTGTGGTCAGTCTTCATTATTAGATTTCAGGCTAATTTGACAATGACCTTTTGCCTGATGTTGTTAATTTTGTTTCCTGTAGTTTTTCATTAAAGGAAGATAATGAAAATACAAGCTCCTTGGTGTAAATCATTAAAGACTCTGACTAGCAGTGCGATAGCAAAAAGTATATTCTTCTTCGGTTCTTGTTCATATTTTGAAGTACCCTTATAAAATCATGAAAGACTCACTAGCCTGCAAAAATAAAAATAAAGAAGTCTTCATAAGACACCATACTGTATTCCATGAGAAGCCCCTGCCAATATTGCCACTGGCAAAATTCACAAAGAGTAGTAGTCTTTAAAAAGATTCCCTAATGAGAACAGTGTGTGCAAACAGAGAGGCGCTGTGTATCTGGAAAGCCCATGCTGTTAGCCAGGACTAAACTGCCCCAGAAGTTCATGCTGGGTATGCATGAAATTTTTTGGTCACGAGAAGAAGATAATCTTCCCTACCAGCTTTTTGAAATGCTTTTGCTGAAAAAGAGGGTGTTGGGTGGGTGACTTATTAAGGATTCATTTCTGTGTGCCCTTTAATACACTGCAGTTTAGCCTGATTTTCCGGCAAATGCATTTCACAGGAGTGCCTCATAAGCAATCTGTACACACATTAGCTGGGAAATTGCAATGGTCTCAAAACTGAAGTAGTTTTATACTGCATTGTCACTGTCAGATTTGCTTTAAAGGCCAGATCTTTCTTTGGCAATGCCAGAAATAGTGAGTGTTCTCACTTATATTATTCACTTGGAAAAAGTGAGCTTTATTGCAGTCTGTGCTTCTCTTTTGAGCAGAACCAGCTTTTGTCTATTCTCTAGACTGGGGAGTACTTTTTCTGTGTTACTTTATTTCTCAGTAAAGTAGCAAGGGATTTGGATTGAGTGGGAAATTTGAGTGGAACAATTCTGTTGGTGCTCAGCTGTAAAGTTTCAGCTGTCCAACTAGTCTGCTTATTCCAACTCCTCCTAAAGGTAAAAACCTAAGCTGAAAAAATAACCCTGAAAGAAAAGTGTCAAGGCTGATTAATGTAGCTAACAGTTTACCAAAAATCAAATAATTTAATTATTTAGCTTTTTCAGACTTCTAGTTGCCTATAGCAATTGGACAAGTACCTTGAATACTGCAAGAGAAGTGGGTTAACCTGAGCACACAGCAAGACATAAATAAATGAAGTTTACTTGCATAATAACCTTAAGCTCTCCTCCTCCAACATGCTAAACTTCCCATTCTGAATTTGTATTTGAATTCTGTATCTGTAAATATCTCACATCTCTAGTGTAATTTTATCAAATAACTGCAATCACAAAATTCTTCAATATTTATAGGAAAACAACAGATCTAGAGATCATTGGCACTTCCAGTTTTGCCAGTAACCTGGATATTGCCTTGAAATTTAATAAAACCACAGTGGGTTAGCAGTGGCTGAAGACCTAACAAACTGTGAAGTAAGAAACTGGACCCTGTGGCATAATAGGTATTTCATTCCCTGTTCCTAGATACCCAGAACAATGCCAATTATTTTTAAAAATCCTCTCCACAGATGTTGTAAACAGAAAGTAACACAGATATTTGTGACTTCTTAAATATAGTCCCTGCAAAAATCTAGACCTTCCTTCTTGATTTTCACACCCTACTTAGTTAGGCAAGGCTTTGTTGAAATCTGTGGCAGTTTTGACTGAATAAGGGCAGAGGGATTTGATCCCATGATAATAATACAAAAATCTGAATTCCAAACAAGGTGTACACCAGGGAGACTCACAGAAATTCCTTGTAAAAGGAGCTTATCATCTTTTTTTTTAGCAGAAGAACAATGTGGCAGAGAAACAGACTGTCAGACACTTTCAGAATCAGTGTTTCCAGCAAAACAAATATTCATTTTATACAGTGGAGTACAAAGCTATGAATCATGTTGTATGTGAAGTGCAAAAATCAAGAAAAGGTAATGAATATAGACAGTTACATGTTGTAATCTCAACCTTCTACCAGTTCTACTCAAATTCAGTACTTGAACTAACTCCCAGATTAGTTCCTTCTGCAACAGTCTAACTTTCTTTTTAGAGAACAAGGGATTTCTAGTTAAATAACACATCTCCATTATATCCTTATTAGCTATGATTTCTTTAGTTCTATCTGACTTCAAGTATTAGAGCAGTTACAAATGACACAAAGCAAGCAAGAAAGCATTTCAATAACTGATCAAAGCTCTGTGGTCCTCCAGCTCCATTGCCTTATCACCAGTAACTAGTGGTTGCTGTGACAAGGAAAGGCACAAAACCCCCTGATTACTGAACAACGAGAGAAAGGCTCTCTCCCTTTTGACAGAGACAAGGCAATAAATCTATTTTGTAGGCTGCATTGACAATCAGGTGGAAGCAAGTGACAAAGGCCACAATCAAGGCAGGTCAAGATGAGCGAGTAAAAAAAGATTGAAAAACCCGTCAGTTCCAAGTGTGAAATGAATGGGAATGCAGTCCAGAGTCATCAAAATAGGGATCAGAACAGCAGGGTAGGCTCAAAGAAATGAGTGGGAAGAGTATAAACAGGATCATGTGAGTAAAGACTGTGCACCCACTGCCATTTAATGGGTGCCTGGTGGTGAAACCCAGGCCTGGGCAGAGTAGCCCCCAAGTAGCTGCTGCCAGTGGGGAGTTAAACTCCTGAAAGCTCATACCTTATTTAAAAAAGTCCTGTAATTCTCTGTGGTATTTTCCACAGCAAAATAACATGCTGAGGGTTTTGTGTTCAGGTTTTTGGTTTTTGTTAAAGGAAATTATCTTGCTGACATCTCACTGACATTAAAAGTCTGACCTGAAAGCATTCCTGCATGAGGACCCTACAGCAGCAGGCAGAGGAGACCAAAGCCAGGCTGCTGGTCCCACACCAGCTCCTCAGTGTCATCCATAGGGGCACCTCAAATGCACTCAAAGACTCTCTGAGAATTCACAGATAGGTAACACAAATCCAGATCTCATGGCAGTGACAGAGACAGCTGTTTGTAAAATCAGGGTTATAAACCAAACACAGTTTTTAGGATGAAATCTTGTTTTCTTCTTGATCAAGCGTTAAAGCATTTGTCAAGCATTACATGAAAGTATCAGTGGTGTTCCTGAGACTGCTGAAATCTTTGCAGGGGTTAGGCTATGCAGGAGGTGCCAAATCAGGATTGGAGTTTTAATCTTTAATTACTAAGGAAAGACAAATAATATAGTAAATTTTTCTTCTTTGTGAATGAGTGTGCACACAGACATTTCCCTTCTGGTTAGTAAATATCACACCCTGACTTTGGGCCATCATTTACCATATGATGTGTGAGAACATTTTGTTGCTCTCTTTAAGGTTTTATTCCTGTTTAGAAGAAAATGGAGTTTAGTTGTGAGCAGTGTGGCACTACTGACAAATCTGCTAAGCCAAGTGCTTTGTTCTTCATGAGCAAGTAAAATTAAGTAAGCTGTGCAGTGAGTGCTGCAGACTGAGGCCCTGAATAGATGTTTGTTAGGAATGTTCATTTGAGCTTTTGGAGGCATTTCTACCAGTGGCTGCCCGAATGATTCATAGACTCTTTTCTAATCTCTCCCACCTGCAAGTCAACAATCCGTCTGGCTGGCGGCAAACAAAAGCATAAATCTTGTAAGTAGCCCAGATTTTGCATTCCTTGCTTTGCTCTGAAATTGAAGATGCTTTAAGCCACATTTTTTAAACATTCTGGAAAGCACTAACCACCCATGACATACTAAATAATCACTGGGAAAAAATTTTAGAGCCCAAACCCCACCTTCAGAAACTATAATTAAAAGTTCTGTTTTGTTTGGTGCAAGGCATGCTGAACATCAGTCAGAAGTGAAGCCAGTGGACTGAGAGGAGTACAGAGGCTCAGAATTAATGCCTAATGTTATGAGTAGACAGAAATTTCTTCATGAAACAGCTTTGCAAGTTTATTTGTAAGATATCCTTTAAACCTATAAACTCTGTAAAGAATCCCTCACTTCTGATGGACTTTGAAACCAGTGGATAGGTTTTTGTACTGCCCATTAATAGCTCACTCAGGTGGTGTCCAAGGCTCACCACAGAGCCACAGGAACTGTGGATTTCATGGGTTTCTCCTGGCTTTCTGGTAACTGTTCTGCTCCAGAGCTGCCTTGGCTGGAAGCAATGTTTGCTTTAGGAGAGCTTCACAGGTCTCCTCTGCACTTCTGGCACAGATGAGCAGCACAGGATTCCTCCAGATACCCATTTCATTCCACCCAGAATCCACCAGGGAAAAATGGGGTGTCAGGCTGTTCATTTGTGTGGGTTCCCAAAACCACAGATTTTTCATGTCAGCACACCCTGTGGATCAGAGACTCAGTGATTCAGACAGGTCAGCTGGTGAGCAGCAACATTTTCTGGTCTGCAGGCACATCACCCTCACCTAAAGGGAGCCCATCCGTACACACTGACCATCCTGAAACAACATTTTACAAACTTGCATTCCAGCAGCACAGAAGATGCTGCTTCCTTGCAAATCAGAGCCAGGTACATGAAAGAATGATCATTTCTGGTGAAGAATCTCAGCATTTCAGTTTCTGAAATGTTACACAACAAATAATAATCATGGCCTTTCTTGAAGGACAGTTAGGTAACACATTCATTAAAGCTTAGTTGTAAGGAACCTCTCAGAGATCAAAGACTTCATCTGCAGCACTCTATTCTTGCAAAAGTGACATTCAAGACCTCTGGATATTTTTAAATATCATGTTTACTATTTTTCCACACAGCAAAGGAAGAAAATGTGCACAACAGTACACATTACTGCTTCACTACATCTTCTTTTCAGTGATCCCAAGATAAAAATTCATATTAAAAAAATACATGAGGCTATGTACACAGATTTAACAAGTGTAAAAAATTATAAAGAATCATATTAAAGTGTGCAGCCAACATCTGACACCACAGCAAGGATTTCCTTTGAAATCCAAAGGCTTCAAATTCAAACACCTCAGCCGGTTTCAAAGGAGACTAATGTCATTACACGCCAGCTTCACTGATCCTCTTCTTGTGGCCTTCATCTACCCCACCCTGAGTAGCAGCAGCATTTTTTTCTTCCAAAATAGCTCATTTGCTGATGAAACTTAAAGGCCTGCATATGGTATGGATTGATAATGCACATTTGGTAATGAATCCACTTCCACTGCTGGCAGCGCTGTGGGACAAATCTGCTAGAGAGGACAAATGTAACTTCTCAATTGGGATATCCACCTGTCATAGGAAAGAAGACTGAACACATGTGAGAGAGAGAATTTTGTGGACCAGTTCAGCTCTTACTGTCCTTTCCCTGTCACATAACCATGGCAGCACAGGGAAAGAGGCATCTACCCCACTGCAGTTCTCACTTCTCCCTCTAACCAGTCAGACAATGAGGACAAAAAGCTCACCAACATTTTCCATCTTTCTCATATTCAGGGGAATAAAAAGGATCAGTAATGAAGGGTAGCCTCTTCCCAGTTTATCGAGGACTGTGGATGCAGGACCTATTCCAAGTTATCAATTGTCAGCCCTCTCTGCTTGCTATGAATGAAGCTCTTGAACAAAAAACCCAGAAGGACAGAAAACAAAGAGATTTTTAAAAATAAAAGCAGTCTGTATAAGCCACAGAACCAAACACAAACAGCACAAGGGGACTTGACAGCTCTGTAACTAATGAGGTCCCTGGTACTTTTTGGGCTGGTTGGCTCGTCAGGGACAAGAGGGACCTGGTAGTTCCACCAGGGCCAGTGACACAGGAAAAGGACACAGAGGAAAAAAAATAATGGGATTAAGAGATAACAAAGCCAGGGGCTTAGAAAAAGACCTTTAACAACATGGCCATTAGATTAGAAATCTAGAAGCTGCTCTAGGCAGCACTTGAACAACTCATAATAGGAAGAAAAAGTAATATAAAGGGAAGACAAAGCCTTTTGAATAACGTGAGTATTTTCTTTCCATTCCTGAAACAGACAAAAATAATGTCTGTGGCTGTTTTCCTGCTAGCTGGAGTCATATCCTTTCCTTGTAATATGCATAAATAGTTTATTGTGGTTGGTTCCATTTTTCCCAGAAAGTATAACAGATCAGCATCCCATTTTTCTTGGTGAAGGAAAAACACAAAGCAAAGAAATACAGTGGCCCCACAGTGTTAATAATCTGAGGAGATAAGATAAAGGGTGAGAGAAAATAATTATCATTTATGAGGGAGAAAAGAGGGAGTGGGCACACGCCTAGCTGCAGTTGTGACTGCAGGTGGTGAGGTGTACACACTGTTCTGCCTGGTGCTACCTGGAGAGAAACAGAGCAGTGAATCCATACCTTTGATTAGCCCATCTTAACACAGGCACAAAATGCTGAAAGAAAATAAAACTTCCCTGAAATCACACACGTGAGACTGGAGGTTATCCTCTGTAGAAATATTGAAAGTAAAATGAAATGCCTTGGAGCACACTGCGACAGTCTGGAAAAAATAAACGCACACAAATGGGGGTTAATCTGGAAATTATTTTTCTATGCAGATTTGTTTTTCACTGGAAGAAATTTACCAGGTTTTAAAAATTTGTTTCAGCTACACAGAAAACATTTCACAAACAGGAGGACTAATTTTTCATTTCCTGTCCTGAGGGCACTTAACTCAAAACCCCAAAATTCACAACCAATTTATCTTTCACAGGTGCCTGAAAACATAGCATGCCTTAGCACTTTGGTGCCTGCTGGCTCTTCCAGCAATTCAAAAACTATCCAAGGAAAAAGCATTTTTTGCCAGAAATAACACTCCAAGGAATCAATTAGTTCATTTTCTCTTGGGTAATGCCACTACTTCCTCCTAGATTCTATCATTCACAGGATAGCTTGAGGGGAGCCCACACTGCAGAAACCACAACTCCAACAACACTGGTCAAACAGCCCATAACTACTCTGTTTCTCTTATCTTCCAGAACACAATGCAGTGGCAATAACATGTCCAAAGCACCACAGGCACTGCCATCCCTGCCTTGCAGCACTGACTGCTTGTCTCTCTAAAGCCATCCCTACAGGACATTTCATTATCAGTACTGTATCAAAGCAGTGGAATGAAACCAGAACATGTTCTTCAGAGCCTTCAGGATTTTTTCAGAATAAAGTTAAATTTAAAGATCTCTGGTCCTCTTTCACGCAAATGACTCCTGTTAGAGTAAAGCAGCTGTTTGCATTACAGTCCACAGAAAGTGCATATGTGCCTGTATATCTTATGAATACCAGCAGGAAAACTAACAACAGAAAATAAAACAGAGCAATAAAAGCTTTTGAGAAAGGTGGGAATGGAAATCCTGGCTGAGAAGATACAGGCTATACAAATAAACTGAAGAAACACATTTCTCTTTCTTGTCAGACTAGCCAAAGGAGAACAGAGAAATAATCCCAACATATTTGAGATGCACTAAATGCGTTCCCATGCCAAACATACACTCAATGTTAGCAGAATTCAGGCTGCACACTAGGAATACAGACAAAGAAAGGTACATTATAGTTTCCTGTATACATCCCATACACATTCTTTTTTTTCCCCAACACAGATCTTTTCAGTAGTTTCCTCCCACTAGCTTTAGACATTTTCTTGAATAGTCTGTGTTGGAAATATATTCAGTCCTAGCTTCCTCCATGGTCGGAGGAAAGTCTTTGGCTTTCCCAGAGTAAGATTAAGCTCTGCAGACAGCTATGAAGATTATGAAGGAAACCTGAGACAGGTATGTCTGCATCTCAAAGGCAAATAGAGACAGTGGGCAGAGCATGACATCCTCACTATCCCAATAAGAACACTTGTCTTCTGGCTTCCCCCTCCCTGTATCAACATCCCGGGATGCAGGGAGAGAGGCTGGTGCACACCTAGGTCTTGCTTGAGAAAAGAGCCTGCTTTCTCCCTGACCCACATGTTCATCCTACGCACCTAACCTGAATCTAGGGTAAGCACCAGGACTTGGGCAGTCAAAACTGAGCCTTTACATCTAACCTGTATTTAGAGTGGCACCACGCCACTCCCATTGACACCTATTTTGTCTGCCTTAGGTAAGGATCTGTACCCACACCCATGTAAAAAAACAAAAATTGAAAGGATTATATGCATACACAATGGAAAAAACACAGTAAAATACGTAAATAAAGAATTTCAAATTCTATTTTAAACCCTGTGCGAATTTCTCTGATCTTCTCTCCCCCTCACCTTTTTCCCCTGTTAGCACAATTGAAGGCAGAACAGAGAAACACAACAAAAAATTTCAAGTGTGTCATTTTAGCTGCCTGAAGCACTTTTAACTTACTCTGCTTATGGTACAGCTAAAATAGAATTTGATAATGCCATGCAGTCTATCGTTGTAGGTTGCACTAAAGGATTAATTGAAGGTTTATGCTGCAGAGTGCTATGCTATTCTTATAAACAAAACCCTGTTACCTCAGTTACTGAGGCTGTAAGTTTTTGAATTCAGTGATTTGCATTTTTCATACACTTCAAGTGACTAAGAAGGTAGGGTTGGAGCAAGATTTAGGGGACTGTTATGCCGGAATCACTTATTTTACATTTAATGGTAGATTATTTATAGCCTTCTATTAAAAAAAGTGAAGCAAAACAAAAATTAGAACTAAAACTGAAGAACAAAAGCCAAGCCAGTGTCAATGCTGTGTTTGTTTTATTCTCCTCCATCTCCTTCCCTTCATCTTACACAGACCTCCTGGCAACCTTTCTTATCTGAATTCACAAAATAGGCTCCCTCTTATCACTTTCAATTTCAATTTCTTTAAGATTTGTTTTACCAGCAGTGTTCACTATATGTTAATCAACCAAGCTGGTGGAAGAGAGAACTTCTCTGCTTTCATTGCAGCTTTCATGCCTCTTCATGCAGAACCTTAGCTTTTTCTCTTTCAATTGATGAACGTGAACACTCTTAAAGATGGGATATTCTTATTCTGAGAGTTTACACCAGGCTGAAAACATCACCAGCACTGAGCAGATCCTAATTATAGAGGTTATCAGTGAATGCTGTTCAGAAATCTCCTGAAATCAAATGTGATTCTACATTCATAGTTATTAGTCAAAAACTTTGGAAAAGTCTGAATCCTTCATTGTTGCTTTAGCTGTTGCCTTATTTGACTGCATATGCAACTCAAAGAAGAGAACAGGCCCAATAGAATATTTGTACTTCTGCCTATGACAGAGACACAGAGAAAGTAAAAAAAATATAAATAATTTTGTATGACAAATTGTAAATCAATTCTATTACATGTGTTTGAAAACATGTATTCCATTTCAACACTTTTGATCCAGGACAAGTTTGTCAAATTGCGAGTAAATTTAATTTGATGCACACTTCTGGAGATGGAAAGGAAAATATACAAAGTTCTTTGGATTATGCAGTATTTTCCCACCAATGACTTCACAGTTCTGCTTCTGTGACTGCTTTGGGATAATGACAGCTGGAGTAACACAGCTTAAGACTGTGTAGCATAGTCATAGAAAGCATAGTGTATGGAGGTATTTTCAAAAAAATAGAGATTCCATAGGATTCTGTAATAACCAGACAAAATCCTGATGTGGGGAGACCTATAGAGTAGCCCATGAGACAGGGGTGTGATCTGCTGCCAGACAGGCTGGGAAAGGTGAGCCAGCTCAACCAGGCTTGCCACAAGGAGCAAGACTGTGTTCCTCCAAGCCCAAGTTTGCCTGCAGAGGGGCTCACTTGTCTCAGAAATTCAGCAATTGCTCACCAGATTAGTTCTAGAGGATGCAGGTGGAGAGGTGCTAAGCTACCACAGCAGTACTTGACACTGGGGCAGCTGCACTTGTGAAGAACCTTAACTATGTCCTGACCTCCACAGAACTTTACATTTCGCCTCTCCTTCTACCAGGCAGCAGAAGCAAGTTGTGGAACCAGCCTTCAGCTTGTAAAAAAGAACATCATTCCATTCATTTTGTCAGAGCAGTATTAAGCCCGAGAATACAGCTGTCCTCCTGCCAGCCTGTCACTAGCAATCATCTTTTGCTAAGGAAAATATCATTTTATATTGTTCAAGGTTCTCCAAATAAAACAAATGTTATTCTGTAAAAAGAAATTCCATCAATGATTAAATAAAACCTGAACTGCATAGTTACAATCTTGTCACTACTCTATAGAAAAATGGAGCACGAACGCCTGCCTGAAGTTTATTGTATAAATCCAGTGCAGTGAGGATTTCCTACCACAGAGGCATTTTCCTGGACACATAGCAATTCTTCACAGGAAAGGCCTGCCCTGATACCTGGCAGATACATCAGAGAATTTTCTGATAAACCTTGAGTTTAGGACTGCCACCAACTCAGTGTGCTGTGTTAGTGATAAAGGTGCTGGCAATGCTAGTCATAATTTTCAAGACTTTTCTTCTTCATAATTAATATCCAGAGAAAGGGAAGGAAGAACAATGAGAATTTCTGGGAATTTGAGAATTACTTTCAGAGCACCACTAGAAAATTAATGAAAAATACATCCTTGGACATTCATGGCTCCCAATACCATTGTCTCTCTTCACTGTGAGGAAGATCATCAGACCTTAGGAAGTTTGGATATGGAAGGATAAAAACTAGTTATAAAATCTCATGTAATGGGTAAGTGTGACTTGACTCAGTGCCACAGAGGCTGATTCAACTGGTAAAGTGTGCTGGGATTAAGTGTTTTTCACTACTCCTGGCTGATGTGAGGAAAGAAAGTAAAAATTTTAGTTTAAAAATAATGGAAGGTCAAGAGTGATGTAAAGTAGAAGGGTGAACAGTCTATAGTAAATTGAAGTGGGGAAATGCAAAACTCAAAATATACTGGTCAGGCTAATAGCATTGTGTAGATAAGTGAGTCAGACAATTAAATATATAAAAATAATGAAACAGGGAGAGATTATGAAATAAGAAAGCTGAAAGGATTTTAATTTTATTTATTTTCAGAGGCGTTGTGATAAATGCCCCTTCGTTTTAAGCTGGGAGTAATTATCGCCATTATTAAGCAAAATGAATGTCAGCAAAAAAAAATAAAAATAATCAGATTATATACCAGCGCAGTCTATGAGTATATTTTGAATAATGTAACCCAAAGGAAATTATACCAACACAATGGAATGAAAATTAATTTCAATCAGTGTCTATATTTTTGGTTGCTTATGCTACAGAAAGGAACAGGCTTGCTACAGGTGTGGAAAAGATAAAGTTGAGAAAATTGAGGGATATGAAATTGCTAACAACTTTAAAAAACACCAAAAGCACCCTATTTAAATCATACCAAGGAGAACAGAGATGGATGCAGAGGAGATCCATGACAAAAGCATGGAAGTTTTGTATTTCCAGGAGTTTCAGCTTTTTTAACTAATACAAAGGGCAATAATGATGGTAACACAAGATGCTCTCAATACAAAGCATTTTGTAGAAAGAAGCTGATGTTAAACACAGAATATTCTTTAGAAAAGCAGTAGATAGATATCAAGTTACAACACTCCATAGTACTGTGGGCCAACTAAAAACAAGGAAATGAAAGTTGTGTGTTAAAACCATTCCAAGGAGGAGGAAACAGACAAGCTGGAGCTGTCAGAATTCGTTAGATACTGGAAAGTAAAGTATGTACCTCCTAACAAAAATCAGGTCAGATCACCCTAATGCCTCCTCTCTTCTAATAGTCTCAGTAAAATCCAATTAATGAACAATTTTTTATGAAAAATACTTTTCATGCTATCCATTCTCAGACTGTAAGCAACTGAGAGAGGTAATAATTCATATGAAATCTGATTATTTTTCTAATTAATATAGTGTGTTCTTCAGCTTTGAATTTACTAATGGCATAAGTAATAAATAGTAAATAATATTCTAAATAGGAATGGAAATAATATTTTCAGTTTGCTGATCCTGTAGTACCAAAATTATCTTTAATGTATTCTGCAGTTATATTATAAAGGTTGAAGACTATTGAAGTAAATTGAGCAATTCTTTCATGCTTAAATTCGTAGACTGTTTCCAGCATTCCGTTATTATTTTCAGGTCAAAATGACATGTCAATCAATGTATTCAAAACAAGACTAAAGTCATCTGTCAAGCTGGTTAATTCCAGTATAATGCCATAGTTTATGTTCAGAGCAATATTATGGAATAGACAATAGCTATTGTAAAGATATTTGAGCTTTATAGAGCCAATTCACGACAACCTTACTGAATAAATACAAAACCCTTTTTCATAAATCTCCAATAAGATTAAGCTCAAATGACTTTTGCTGAAATATGATTTTGAAAACAGAAAAAGAAGCCAAAGGTTTAGAATATAAGAATTAGAGAGGGAAAATAGAGTTATGAAGCATGAAACCTGTCAAAGCCACCCTGAATTTAAGTGCTCATGGTACAGTGTCAGATTAAAGAATGGTAGGATTAAACAGAAACAAAATACTCTTTCCCTCAGAAGACCCTAAAACTGATGTTCTGCAGGTCTGTCTAGGCAGTGGACAGGCAAGATGTTTAATGAAAGAAATGTCTCCATTCTTTTATACAGCTTCCTTGTAGCAGAAATTTTTGTTCAGACATTTTGTAGTTCTCACAGTTTGAAATGGCCAGAGATGTCATTGCACAAGTTTGGGAGATCATCAATGCAGTTATCTTTATCCTCTGGTCACAGCCAAAAAAATCATGTGTGTAGTGGCTTTGCACAAGTTTTATGCTCTGCTTCAAATTTCTCCCATGCTAAATATATCACACAAACCATTACTCTGAGGTAATTCCCCTCTATGCTTTTCCACTTTCTTATGAAGGTGTCAAACAGGATGACAAATATTTTCATATTTAACCCTTTGAAGACCTTTATAAACCTGATGAGTAAAAAGGCTGTATCTTATTTCTTTTTATGGTCTAAAAGTAATTGCAATTAAAAATTACAAAACACAATTATTATCTGAAGGATATGGCTGGTCTTCCTTCTGAACTAAAAGATAGTTCATCATCATGCCTTGCTTGTGCTCAAGATGGCATGTAAATCATGAGGAAATAAGCAATAGAGTCACTCCCTCTTACTCATATCTGGCTATTATAGTTCATCCTTATCTCAACTGCTGGAGCACCCTTGCAATTAGCTGAGCATGATCTTTCTGCAGACCAGTCCCTGTCCCAGACACTTTACTGTTTAAATGACCAAGACAAAGAGAAGCAGATAAAAGTGTGCCTTATGCTCAGAATGAATAATCCAATAGTGGCAAATATAATTTTGACTCCATGCTATATTTCTGGTTTTGCTTGTATGAATCAAATGATCGTATCAGGATGCCTTGCTCAGGGTAGGAGATCACGTGTGAATATTGGGGGAGAAGCTGGGGCAAAGAGCCCACGGACACAAGTGGTATCATGCTGAGTGTGGTTAGTACAAGAGAAACCCAGGAGAAACCTGGGCAATGTCAGCATTGTCACTGCTGATACTGTGCCACATCTCGTTGACTTCTTGCAGTTTCTGCACATAGACTAGAAATTTTGACTGCTAAAATGATAACAGAAGCTCCAGGGTTTGCAGTCTGAATTTATTCATCTCTTCACAAGCCCAGCAGAAAAAAAAGTAAATAATTGCAGAAAAGGTTAGGCAAGGGCTCACTCTTCTCTCCACCAACAAAGTACCTGCATGTCTGTAGAAGGACTTCAGCAGTCTCCACTTTGACAAAGTGAGATATGGCCATTTGCAGAATCTGTCCCTGGAAAGGAGGTTTCCTCTGCAGTGGTACTGTAGGAGTTTCCCTCATTGTAACACAGCACAGGGGGCATATCCCACTCCCAAAACATGCCAGCCTGATACAATGGGGAGATCTCTCTCAAGAGGACAAGCAAGTAAATTTTTCATAGTTTATTACTCTGGCACAATTTTCAAAAATACTGGTAATGGTAACTAAGGCAGCAGTGGCTAAAGCCTCCCTATAAAATAAAAAGTGAACAAGCAAACCAGGTTTGATTCCTCTGACAAGACACATTACATGTTGTAGTAGACTTTCTGGTCATGCCTGGACATAAACAGTGCCTTCCTAACCATGAAAAAATGCAAATTCCACATAGGGAGAATGGTATTCAAGTGCCTGCTGTTATTTTTCCTTCCACTTTTCAGACTGAACATACTGCATCAACAGAATACTATAGGAAGTAGAAAGATTACAAAGCAGTTTTGTATAGACCTGCTTTGTGAATCTGGTCCTCTTCTTCCTATTAAATAAGAGTCATGATGATTCTGTTTGGCAAGATGATTTTTCTTGTACATTTTAAACTCATTAAATTTAATGAATGTATTAAAGGTCAGAGGCATAAAGGAAGCATTTACCACTACAGCACAATGTGAAAAATCTGAAAAATATCAGCTATAATGAACACAGGCAAGAAACCTCTAATGACACTGTATTATTTTAGGCTGTCTCTCCACAATTTAAGCTGTGTATTTTGCTGAAAGTGCAGTTTAAAAAAGTCTAAAACAAGGACACAAGGCACACATTGCAACTAAACATTATTAGAAGAAATAATTCAAATTTCCAGAGTAAGAAGTACCACTAGCAAACAGTAAGAGAAATAAGAAAGGGAATGTGAATACATATTACTGCAAAATTGCTTTCTTTTATTGCTTTCTAATCATGACTTCTAACATAATATGCAAAGACAAAAAAGTTACGTTGAGAATATTAAAATGACTCATCTTTTAAAAAAAAGAAAATGAAGAGAGAGTGAGACAGAGAGAGAAAAATCTGTGACACATTGGAGGATTTGTTTGAGCTGATGAATGTGACCCAGCATGGTCCTTCAGGGCGTTTGCATGAAATTCCAGTCTTCAGTTTCAATGCAGATCTGGTTATCCTCTCTGCTGTGCTTTGCTCTTCTGTAGAATTTGACCTCCATAGGAGAGGATGTAACCAAATTTTTTGCATAGAACAAGACTAGCTAAAATGTAGAATTCCAGTGAACATCCCCTAGTTAGGATAGCCACCTGATGGCAAACTTTCTGCTGCTCAGTGGGGACATCAAGGCTAGTGACAAGTGAGCACTGTACTACACAATGGGAATGCCAATCCTCTAAAGAGACCAACTTGATGAGAAGACAACAGGAAACAGCTGAAAGAAGTTAACTGGGAAATAAAAAGATATAAAGTTTTCCTTTTTAACACTGGGGCAGGCAGGGAAAGAACAGAAAGGAGGAGAAATTAATGTTTCGGGGAAGAATGTATATGCAGGAAGGGACTTGGGCATGGCTGGTGTCTCCACTGCTGAGGTCGAAATCCCAACCCAGCTCCAAAGGACTCTGGAATGCTGGATGCTCAATGGATGAGGAAAATGGTAACAGTGAAAGAAAAGGACCTTTACTATCTCACTCTGAAATACACACTCTAGCAGAATTCCTAGAATTACTTCTGAAAATGAAACAAAGGCCTTCCATTAACCACTCTTATAAAGTCAGACTTTTCCTGCTAAGAGCAAATAAAACAGATTTAATCCTCAGTGTGAGGCGAAGCACCATTTTTATCTTCTTGATTCTTCTTAGAACCAATTCTTTCATTCTTCCTCACAGAACAGTCAAGGCTTTCTTCCCTCATCAACTCCTACTCTTTCAAAATACTTCTTCCCATCATAAAATAAGTTCAGATATTTTTAAAACATAGCATCTAACAATAGAACAACTGCAGAGAGAAAAATGGCAGAAAATTATGAAGATAATATTTTCAGAAGATTATTTCTGAAACCTTGAGATCTTGATTTAGAAAGGGAACATTTTTCTTTGCTCATTAAAAATATTCCACATTTGAAACCACTGAAAGAAGACAGAAGTAAAAATCCCATCTGGGATACTTAAAAATTTTATATACCCCAAACCAGCATACGCCTATTGCCATCTGAGTGATGCAATCATCTCTTTAACCATAACTGATTGTAACTTAAGCACACGTAAACCTCCTAACAAGTTTTAAACCAGCAAATTAAGAAGATACATAAAAGAGGATTAATATACAAAGCATCCTGGACTCTGTGTGACTTCTGTCTGAGGCCTCCTCAAACTTGCTGAGTAATATCCATATTTTTGATACAAACTATATACTTCTATGTAATTGAACAAGTGGACACATATGGTCTTTCTCCCTGTACCACACCGTGAAGTACTTTTACTGAGAATAAAAAGCTTCTTTTATTCTCAGAGGAGTGAGAATGAGTGAAGACTGAAGAACTCAATTAATAAGGCTCTCTTGTTTTAATTAAACTAATTAATTTAATTAAACAAAATTAATTAATGTTAAATTTTAAACATTAATAATTTAATTAATATTAATAATATTAATTAAAAACAAGTTCACTATCATTCTGAACCTTAATACTAACAAGGAAAAGAACAAAACTTAGTTCTAAAAATGAGATACAGCATCAACACTTCTCATGTTCAATGCAATTCTCAGGAACAGAGATTTATCTTACCAAATTTAAAACAGTATTTCCATTTCCTAAACCATTGTTCCCTTATTGAGGATCAATTTGTTTCCACTAGGAAAACTGCTGACATTTAAGCTCTTCAGAAGTTTTCAGAAGAGAGCCATAAGTCAAAGGATGCATGTAATCTCAGTGACTCCTGCCAACAACTTCAAAATTTGAAAAAGATAAGGAGATGTTCTAGAATACAGAAAAGGAGGGGGGGGGGTGGAGGCAGGGAGAAAAGCGTTCTGGGTTTTTGTTTCTCATTTCCAACACATATAATCTGTTCTCTGTGTAAAATATGGGGATAAGAACTTGTGTTCTTAACATCACAATATAAATACTTTTGTTCCAGTACTGGAGAATAAGACTTGGACCTCTTAGACAATAGCTAAGTAAAAGATAGTCTTTATTAACAAGATGTGATTTTTTTCCCCATGAAGATTTTAGGATTAAAAATAATATTACCTTGTATTTAATGAACTGGTTTTGAAAATATGCATCAAGAATATAAAAAAAGACCTTTCTAAGCAACTAATACAGTAAAGAATATAAAGATAAAAATTAATTGCAGAAAGAAATTTAAAATAAAAAAAAGGGAAAATACAGCCAGAAGTAATTGTAGATCTTAAGTAAGGGTGGATAGAAGGACATGTGCTGAGACAGTTATAATACTTTACTGCCTCAGACTTTTACTCAATGAGCCTTGACAAGTACAAAGCTATGAAAAGTAGCCTTATGAAGTAAGCTTCAACAGAAAGAAAATAATCATTTCCACTGCACTTTAAAGAAAATATTGATGACATCACAGGTCTCTGTGAGAAGGGCACCCCACATTTCTGTCACTGGTCCAAAAAAAAAAAAATTGCTCCAGATGTTATTATTCTCTGTTTGTTTTAAGAACAAGTACTTCTCAGTCACTTGACTTTAATAATAAATGATGAGAAACCTGAAAAAATAATTTCTGTGAATTTTCACTTCCAAGTCATTATATGCAGTAGAATAGAAGAGTACTGAAAAATAGTAAACAGTAAGAAAATGTGTTAAATACTGAGGGGGGAAAAAAAAAAGAAAATAATGAAGAATGAAGGACAGCTGAGCTGAAACCTCCTGCCTGTTCCTAGAATATTCTGTTTTTCTCAGTTAGTCTGACTACAAAGTTCAGCCTTCTTCAAAATGCTATACAGGAACAAATGGAGAATCTGTGTTGGGTTGAATTCAGTGGTATTGAACAAATAATTTGGCTCATCTGTTTTCAGAAGGTTTGTATTCAAATCATATTCCCACTTCTGGATATCAATCCCACTACGAGTTAGTTTTTTAAGTTTATTTAAATTTTTTAGTTTTTTATTTTGTTTAAATAACTAGGCAGGCAACATAAAAGACTGGAGTTACTCTCAGCCCTCAAATACACAAAATTGATTAAAATGTGTAAAGATAATAGTTAAAACACTTAGTTGTCCTCTCTTTCAAGGGCTTTAGTATTTGTAGTTGCTGAAGTTCTAACGTAGATGAGCTTACTGCTGCTGCTTGGGCTTTTGATGTGAGAGCCCATCAAGAGGCTAACAACTTGCAACAGAAGCACAGAAGTCATCAGTACCTTATAAAACATGAAAATCAATTCTGCACAGCAGGCTTGTCTAGCCAGTCCCAGGCAATACCTTTTCACTCAGAGGAGAAAGTCAGAAAAATACACTTTAAGTGGAATATTTAGAAGGACATTCCCAGTAAATAATCTCTAAAACACAAGAGGATCTACTAACAGGCTAGACATATTTTTGCCAGAACGAAACATCACCTTATGCTGTTGAAATGGTGTGTGCAGAAATCACAAGGAGGAGCTGAACATTTAATTAAAGCAGGAATGTCAGTGTGAAGAAAGTGAGAAAAGTGGCAGCAGGAATGAGGAAATTAAAGCACGCCCCTCTTTTTCATCCACAGCTTTCAGTGCTTAATGAATCCAATAAACACTTTAGATAATGAGCCATTGTTGACTAAATCAGCAGGCTTTCTAGCATGTGTTGGAGATCAGGAGACCTCATTCCCCTTGTTTACCAACAGAAATCTAAGGCACAGCAGGATTTTGGACTACATCCTTCTTTTTGCAGGCTAGTTGTAATGAAGTGGTTCCTCCACAGCACAGTCCAACCCCCATTATTCCAGATTCTGTGTATTCTCTAAGTAAATTAGCTAAATATTATTAATCAGTTTCACAGAGGAATTTCAGCAGGGAAATTAGGTGAAGTGTCAGAGGCCAAGTGGAAAAATCAGTGATTGAGCCCAAATATTTTGAATCAGGGTCCTTTAATATGAACTCTTTTTTTGTCTTTATGTTGGTAGGAGCTCTGCTGCAAGTAGATAGTTGATTTTGCTCCATAGAGAGCAAATTAAGATTTAATTCCAGTTTTGGAGACAGAAAAAAAATTTTCTTCTCCATATAAAGGAATCACAATCATACTCATTACGATCTGCTCTCCTGAACTAACTCCTGGCAATATTCTGACTCTTTTTGGCACCAAGACAAGAATAATCAAGAATCAAAGATGTTATAGATTGCAAACAGAATTGTATTTCCTATAATCACACCCCTATTTGCACTGCTCCTATGTTATTATATATGCACGTGTTTTCTGTGAACTCCTAAAGGAGTAAGCAGGGCATTTTTGGAAGTTAATAAAAACTATGTTTCTCTTATAAATAGTCTGCCTCTTGAATGCTTACATCATATGCACATAAATCATGCATCTCTGTTAATTTAGATTTATGGTCAACATGATAGTAGCCATGCTTCCAAATAGCTATAGGCACTCGCATATTATGGGCATTCTGTAGTGTTATGATAGTTGCAAAAAAATAAGAAAAAGCTTATATTATTTAAATTAATTTTTCTTTAAGAAAAATGAACATTCATCAGAGTTTAGAACTCCAAGCACAGGAATATGAGGTATTTAACCCTGTCTCATTTAAAACAGAGATCTTCATGTAAATTGGCTCAGGTGTGTGGGAAGGTCAGAGTGGCTCAAGCAGACTGAGTGGCTGAGCCTCCTTTTTTCCACATGATAAACACCCCCAAGATTCCTCAGCTGCTCCTCATAGGAGTTGTGCTCCAAGCCCTTGACCAGCTTTGTTGCCCTTCTCTGGATTGGCTCCAGCACCTCGGTGTCTTTCTTGCAGTGAGCGTTCAAGGTGTGGCCTGACTGGTGTCGAGCACTGCCATGGTCCTGCTGATGACATTATTTTTGATAAAGGTCAGGATGCCATTGGCCTTCTTGGCCACCTGGGCACACTGCTGCTGCATGCTCAGATGGCTCTTGACCAGCAGGCCCAGATCCTTTGTCACTGGGCAGCTTTCCAGCCACTCCCTCCCAACCCATGGGGAGGGCAGGCACAAGGGTAGGCAGTGACAGTGCCACCCTTCCCCTGACCAAGCACTGAGTGCTTTGCCTTCTTGCTGCCTCTGTTTCAGCAGCCTCTTAATCCAGCACAGCCTTTTGGGCAGTGGCAGAAGGGACAGGAAAGGCTTCTGGCTCCTGAACGTGTCTCACTTCTTTCTTGTTTTTCAAGCTATGACCCTTGAGTAGGTGCCCCTATGAACACTGGTGACAGAGGTACCTCCAGCTTCCATCCTGCTGGTTTACAAAACCTTCTTTAGACTTTATTTTTGGTTATCCTAAAATCTTTATTTCATGGTGAATGGAGGATGTCTCCACATTTGCACTCTGTTAACATCAGGGAATCCAACACAGAACCTGTAATTTCTGAATGTTTAGCATTACCATCAAAAGAAGGCAGATAAAAGCTGGAAAGATATCATCCTGAAAAGCTTTACTGTGTTTTATATAACTTTCAACTGTTTAAACAGCTCTCCAGCATTTCTCCAGAAAATGGAGAGCTGTGTTCAACATAATGCCTATGAAACAAATCTTGCCCTGAAGAGGAGCTCATCCTTATCCAACTGAATTCTCTTAGGGCTGATATATGGGGTTGATGTTTGACAGATCGAGTTGTAGCCTTGGCACAGCCTTTTGCTGATTCTTAAACTCAGTTTTTCTACTCCAATAGAAATATGGAAACAGCATTATCCTGAATATTTAGTTTGTGGAGCACTTGTTCAGCCTCTCTGAAATGATTGTTCCCTCAACTTGTTTGCTTTGCCATTTCCTCCTTGTCTTTATTTACTGCAGACTTACTTATTTAAACTGTTTACTGGAACCAGTAGCACACATGAAACTCCTACTCCATCACCCTCCTATTTTTTGTTAAATTCATAATTCTTCTCTGTGTGTTATTTATTTAGGACTTTTAAACTCTCTTTTTAATCACTGACTCTCCAAGAAATGGCTCATGTACCCAGCCTGCTAAGTATTTCCCATCCTTTATTCAACTGGATGATTTAACCCTCACTTGCAGATTTAACTGCTGTCTTTCTGTTAAAAGGTGTGTTTCCTTCTGGGTTGTGAAAATTACTGTGTAGATTCATTATCTGAAGAAAAAAAAATCCAGAACTGAAATCACAGATTTAGGAAGAACTGCAACAAAGAGTGACAGGGGTACCAGACAATTCCTTTTCTGTTCAAAATACTTTTTAACTGTTACTACAGCAACTATTTTATTTTCTTTACTTGAAAGATAAAATGATTGTGAATAAAACGCAGAATAAGACATTTCTGGTGTCAGCTATCAGTCATTTCCCTTCTGTGGGGAAACATGGCACCACTGAACCTGCCTGGCCTGTTGTCCCAACAAAAACAATCTTCTACTCTTCTTTACACTTACAAATAGTAATTTATCTGGTATGAGCAATTACCTCACTTTTCCTGTGCACATCTGGCCTTGTACATACATGGAAGTAAGACAGAGATAAATACTGACAATAAAAAATCAGAAAGAACTCTGAAGAATGACCACTGATAATTCAAACTCTTTCCTCCAGAGATGCAGCCTCATGTGGCTTAGAATCACTGGCAGAGCCTCTGTCATGAAGAGTTATCTCCATCCTCCCAAGGCTAGTGTTCATAACAGAAGCATGCAGGTATTTAGTAAGCACAGTAGTGAATGAACCAATTCTGCTCTCTAAAGTAGCTTTATTCTCCCTAATTCTTCAATAATAAAGCCATTGTAATTGTAGTGCATTTTCTTGGAAGAACTTCAGAATTCTTAATCCTCCCCATTTTGCAGCCTTACAATAAGAAAGCAGTGCAGAGTAATAAGATATATGCTGGATAGCTTCTGCTGCAAACCCTTGACACTCCAGAAGGGAATTCACTGTCCAACTTACATAAAGAAAGAAAAACTGAATTATGTATTGAAAAAGAAGTAGTATGCATATCTCTGATTCAGGCCCTGCAAATCTCTCTTCTAGGATTAAAGGTCATATCTGAGATATAAAAAGCTCTTGACACTATTGGTAGTTCACAGATGCTTAGGAGGAATGGGACCAGCACTCAAGATGCCTCTCCAACTCCAGGCAGGTGCCCAAAGTTATCTGAGACCTGTGAGCAGGCAGCATTGTTCCATACTTAGGAATGGAAAATTCAAATACCAGTGGGATACAGGCTGCTATGATTGCTCCCTAACTGCTCCTCAAGAGGACAAATTAGTAGTGACTTTGAAAATGCAGCTATAGGACCTCCAAATTATCCAGTCATCCAACTCCTTCAAACTGCACAGAGATTGCTAATTCCTTATTCCTGTTTTCATGTTGCTGCAGTAGAGTTTGAAGGCACTGTGCTAAGGATTGGCAGAAAAACTGATACACAAACTGAGGTGCAGTATTTGAAACCTACAAAAGAGGAAATGTATGTAGAGGGGAAAGACAGGTTGGGCAATTTTTTGAAGAATGGAGTACTCTGTGTACTTGTCACCCAATGAAATGTTTGCAGGGAAGTCAACAAAGGTTATGTCGAAGTGTATGACTCGCCACAGATCAGAGTAGATATAATATAAGAAAAAACACACAATACCCTAACGTAATATGAAAATAAGCTTTTCTTTCAGGACAATATCAATATTTACCTGAGGCAAAAATGATTAGAGTAAGCAATTATCAACATCCTTTAACACAAAATAGAAAAGAAATGTCAATACAGCACTGATTTTACTGTCTTCTTTACTGTCGTATCAGAGAAGGATATTCTCCATGAAGTAGAACTTTGCTACTATTTATGGTATAGCAGTTTTACATTTCAGTTTGATCACAAACGCCTTTCCCAGACACTGCTGGAGGCTAAGAAATGACTCAAAGGAAATTCTTGAAGCTGATCCTCTGCAGGCTGTCAGTGCACACTGTAGTGTTCTGAAAAGTGCACGTGTGAGCCCAAATGGATATGTGGTTATTGGTGTGAATATCATTCCTTGCAATGCCTCTCTCTTCTTCCAAAGCTATCTGACAAAGACAGGCACTTTTAATGATAACTCTTGTTTCCAACATCATTTTACACCTCTTCTATTTCAGGGTATGCACAACTTTTTGCTGTTATGCTGCTTGATGGATTTCAGAATGGTTCCACTTTGGAAAAGAGGCAAAAGAAACAAAACCACTTTACTACTTTCACTTGGCTGCCAGAGGATATTTTGAGACATTTTGTAACCAGATAGTCTAAGAGGTTTCAGTGAGGGCAAGAAAGAAAACAGATCTTCAGTGAAATGTAAGGACTGAAATATCATTCAGGGTACTCCATACATCGACTGAGCTCCTACGCATGGGTGACTGAAAAAGTCATTAAAAATGGGCTTCAACTGCCACACAAAGTCGATTTTTTTTTTCTGTCCATATGTTTTTGAAGATAATAACAGGATTTTCACTGTGGTTTCAGTTCTCTCCAGCTGGGTAATTTGTGTGACACACTTTCAAGGCACCCACCAGCTAAATAGCTATAACTTCTGGGTTTTTCTGCATCCATCACAGTTTGTGTGCTAGAAGGCCGGAGAAAAATATTTTCATTTGAAAAATCAAGCACTTCCTCCTCAAAACAATCTAATATTTATAGACATTCTGACAGACTAATGAATAGATAGATACATTTGCATAGAAGGACAAGTACTGGTTTCTAGATGAAAGAACAGAGCGATGTGATAAAATGTTAAAGACAGACAAATATGTCATGTAGGTTCTGATTATACCATCTGACTGTCAGGAGAAAAAGCAGTAACTTGCTAGCCACATCTCAAGCAGAAAATTCAACAATCAAAAATGCTTTGAACATTTCACCACAGCTTGAAGAATTTGGATTTTTGGACCCTGTTAGTACTAGTTATATTTCATTACTGTTGGAATGGTACCTTTGTAATGATCTCTGAAAACTATCTGCATGTATCCAAGGAATCCAGCATCCCTGGATGAGGTCAATATATTTTGAACAGTAGAAAAGAAGGATATCTAACGTCTTATCTTTGCTATATTATTACATAGGAGAAATCTGACCCTATTTTTTATTCAGCAGGCTCATTATTCCACCCCATATCACACACATTTTGACTGTCATCATCAACAGGAAACTGGTATGATGGAAACTATAAGAGATAATTTAGTTTTTAAAAATACATCATCAGTAGTAAATAAACAATGGAATATTGAAAAGTCTGGCAGGGTACTGTGAGAATTAAGGCATCAGTATGTTTATGTGAGGTGAGCTAGAACGACTTTTTTACTGATAGATCTTCTTATGAGCTCTAGCAAAATACAACAAAGTGAAAATAACTTCATAGAGAATATGTCTATAAGATGCCTTGGGAACCCTGACTGTGAATAAAGATAGGAAGGATGTAGAGACAGCAGCTTAGGTATTTGGTCTGTAGGGATCCCAAAGCGTTTTGATTAGCACCATAAATAGGAGATTCTGTCACAGATGTTATTAAGCTGTTTGAGAATCTTAAGGAACCTTGTTTATCAAAGAGAAATCACAGCTTTATGGATATGACTAGCCTATCTTTGGACAAAGATAAAAATATAACATGAAAGAGTCTTTGAAGACTATTCTGCAGCCCTTACTTGCACTAAGTTGCACTTAGCCTTTCAACGAGGTCACAGCGGAACGAACGTAATGTAAGCACAGTTGCAGAAATATGCTTAATAGCACAACAAAGTAGAGCAGGTGCTTCCCCCTTGGCTTAGAGCAGCCATTTGGAGCTGCCAACAAAGTGGAAAGAATGAGCTAGGAGAGTAGCTGGCCAGGTAATGCACTGAGCCATTCTTCTCCTTAATCTTTGATGGGGGACAAAACTTCACTAAAGCCAGTGCTTAGCTTTCAGCATGTAAGTCAGGAGTCCCAAAGGAGAGGGTGATATTAATCCCTCAGAAGTGTAACATACCTTAAACACTTTGCCAGCCGTAGGGGGCTATGGAGGCACAAATGAGGAAAGTGTCAGCAGTGACTGGGTTTGCTCAGGTTATTCACCCTTACAGCTGCAGTGGAGGGAGATATGTCTGGCCCAGTCAAGTCTCAGAGCAGAGCAGCACTTCAACACAGTCCCCATAGCACTTGCACTTCCAAGAATAGAAAGCAATTCTATCTTGATGGCAAGATAAGGCATTGCTCACATAACATTTATTTATTTATAAACATCTATTATTTAAGAAAATAATATGGCAATTATTTGCTATAAATTACCAAGACAGATACCGCACAGAAAATGCTTTCCCCATGAACATCTTAGGCCAGAAGAGCACAGGATATCTCGAGGAGAGAAGTGGGGGCTAGCACGAGACTGCCCTTCCACAAGTGTTTGGAACAAGTGTTACACTTAGGGACTGACCTGTGCTTGCTACCTGCATTTGAATGAAAATCATCCTGCAGACTTAGATTATCACAGAGACTCCGTGTCTCTAGACTTCCCTTCAGTGAAGTATTTTCCTGTACTCATGACAGAAGGGTTTTTCTAGTCCTTATCATGGGCTGACCACATGAAGAGCCACAGCAAAAGTTCTGAGTTACTGGTATAATTAACTCTTATTCTTTCCCCATAGTGAAATTTATAGAAAATAGTATAAACATCTCTTCAATTACTAGTTTACTAATACCCCATTGTCTAGCTAGCTATTTTATCCATACTTTATCTTCTCTACCTGGTTAGTCTAACTCTTAGATGCCTAAAACATCCCTGAGACCTTCTGCCTCTCAAGCACAGGCTCTGCCACTGGAGCTCTCGTAATTAGACCTTATCTGTTAACTCAGAAAGGACTTATGGTTGAATATCATTGAGCAGCTCAAACATCCATAAGCCATCAAGGTGCATTACTGGCTTTCACTTCCAGGGGCTCTTCAGTAGAATTACCTTCTGAATTTAATTTCCAGGGTAAGTGAAGTTGGAGATTAGAATCTCTGAGATACTAGCAATTTAAAACACCAGCAAAAGAGAAGAGGGGAAAACATGGTTTTGGAATACTGAAAAGGTATAACCTTACCCAAGTACAAGTTTCCAGGTGCATAAAGTGATACCAGCATCTTCTTGACTTAATAGGTCTTTTTATATCATTTATATATAACATCCAAGAGCAGGAATAACCCCCACCACTTAAATTTTGATTTTCACAACTTTGCTGTTGTTGATGTAACTTTGTAGCAAAATAGAATTTAGATCCATGTGTAAATATTACACTGAATAAGTTATGGGAGTCACTGTGACTTTCAGGAATGAAGAGTACTGCAGGTCTGAAGAGGAGGCAAGGCACCATTCTGGACATAGTTCCATCCCACAGGTATAGATAATCTCTGCAAAGACACCACAGACACATTGAAGCAGGACAAAAC
Organism: Cyanistes caeruleus; assembly: GCF_971803275.1. Lineage (NCBI taxonomy): Eukaryota > Metazoa > Chordata > Aves > Passeriformes > Paridae > Cyanistes > Cyanistes caeruleus. The sequence continues at coordinate 113,648,711 of NC_141701.1, forward strand.
ACTAGGTTATGGGTGACAAAGATTCTGGCTTCAGCATGGAAGATTCCTCTCAGCTTCAAAAATTGAAAACTCCTCCAAATCTGGCTTTCCAACTTTTATTTAATTACTGCTCTACATTTTGAAAATCCACATCTCTACTCTCCTTGTGCAAATAATTCAATTGTTTTCAGCTTGATTCTTATGTTAGTTTTATTACAGCCTTCAAGACTGGTAAAGTGATCAAAAGACCAAGCCAGAAAAAGGTCATGGATACAATTAGCCTTGCCACCACATTTATTTCACCTTCTTTGTTGCACAAGCAGCAAAAAACCACAGGTGTAGGGTCTATGGTAAGCTGTGCTGCTGGTAGGGCTGACATGGAGGAAAGCCTTTCATCCTTCCCCTCAAATCTTCCTTAGCTCCCAGACTGTCAAGTTGCAGAATTGCCTGTATCAGCCTAAACTATTGCCTGTCTGAAGCTACTCTTCCATCCTTGTCAGCTGTACTCAACACTCCGCTGATGTGAAGGGTATGAATAGATCTGGAAACTAACTGGATAAGAAGAGAGTTATATTTTCCTTCTCTGTATACTTGAGGATTTTTGTATTTGTTTTTTTGGATTTCATTTTCTCCTGAAAGCCTAAGGGCAAAAAAAACCCCAAAACCAGTAGAATAACAAGTACAACAGAAATCTAAATCACTTGACATGAAATTTGACACACACTAATATCCTGACAGAAGTTTCACACAACACTACAACTCAGGATATAGAAATAAATATCACATACACACCTACAGGTCTTGAAAATATGACAAAATATTGGTTATCTTGCAGATTCATAAACTTCTGGAAGCAATCCTGCGAATGCTGACTGAGGTCAGTGTCTCAGCACACAGAGGGCAGTTTGTAACTCAGCCAAGAACCAGTACTACAGGACTGGAGCAAGTTTCTAATTATTCACTGTTGGCACCCCTTTGAATCCTGAGAGCTGTTTGGCTGCAGTCTCAAAGCATCCCTGGTCAGGTAGGGCCTTTTGGGCCTCATTTTTAATTTAGGTCCTCTCCATCTCTGGTGTTGTGGGCACAGCCCTCATACGCAGTGTTGCTTGTGGGCACAAGGTGTGCCTCCACACACTTGCCTTCCTCTCCCATGGGTGCAGCAACATCTTATTGAAGACAAAGGCAGCAGATCAAGGTGGGATGAGCTTTGGATTACCCTCTGTCTCATCCCACACTGAGTCCTTAAGGAATTCATCTTTCATCTTTCCTTAGACCTATAGGTCATATCTCCTGGATCACACTGGCTTTGTGATCATGGCAGCGTTCCAGGGGCAAAAACTAACTTCCATAAATGTGACTTTGTACCCCAAAGTTATGCCTTTCATCAAATTCTTCAAATTATCAAGAAAAATTGGTCAGCTATGTAGTACCAAGTGAAGCTGTTTCTCTAGCACAGGGTGAGAGTATACTTGTTACATTTCCAAAATGATAATCTCATATTCCATCTCAAACACCATGGGTTTGAGACCAATATCCAGTGCTGTGTTCTGATTATAAACACATAGACAACACCTAAATCTACTAATTAACTTTTCAATGGCTTTAATTTAATATCTAGCATATAAGGTTGAGCTTGTGAACATGCTGAGCTCAGGAGGAACCACAAGTGCAAAAGCCTGCAGGGCTTCATCATCAGCTGCTATTCCAATATTGCTGCTGACCCCAAGTAATTAATTGTCTTTGACAATACAAAATGCCTACAGGCTATAAGGGTCAGGAAAGAATCTGCTTCTTTGTTTCTATAAAAATCTCCAGCAACTCTGCCTATATTAAAAAAACCAACAAACAAAACCCCCCAAAAAACCCCAAATAAAATTTAAAAATAGTCCCAAAACACCCAAAAACAACAAAACAAACATAAATACTTGAAGAGGTTTCATACACATCTTTGGAAGTAGGTTGGCAAAAACAAGAAAATATCTACTTTTATGTTCAAAATACCTGTATATTTCAAATCACTCTCTCCTGTTTCTGCACACAACTTCGTTTGAATAAAGACAGGTTAACTAATCCTGCTGATTAATTCAAATATCTGCCATTATCACATGGATAAAGAACTTCAAAACTAAATGAACTATCATTCTGGAGTAAATACTCCCATTTCTCACATGTACTTGGTAACCAGTCCTCTCCTCAAGGGGAGCTGACAGGTCCCCAGGATGTTTTAAAAACTTTATTAAATTCTGAAGAAAAGAAGATTGCAGTCTTCATTCTCCACTATAAAATAACACAATCTTAATCAAAGATGAAACAGGCATCTCACCATTATTTGTTTCCCTCAAGCAAACTTCAGCATTTTTTAATAATTTAATTGTCAATTAAGGATTAAGATCACTGTCTTTCATTAGACTGCTCAGCTGCTAGCAGGTATGTTCCTAAATCTAGAGTCATTTGGTAAAATGATCTATTTATTGTAAGCTTCTCCTGAATTTTGTGTATATAACATTAATTCCTACCACTTAGAATTTCTGTTGCTTGACAGCTTAAAAGAGGTGCACTGGAAACTCATGAGATTTTGTAAGCTCCTGCTGAATTTTATGCTAGCAAGAACAAATGATACATTATGAGCAGCATATAAAATGTACATTACATATGTAAATATCAGTCCATAAAGACAGTAACAACATACATTTATGGAGAGATATTATGGAGAGATATTGTGGTGATAGTTACTAATGATACAGCATACTGACAGCAATTAGTTAGTCAATCTATCTTCTATGGACTCATAAGAATTTGAAAAGAGCAAGGTAGACTGAAACAAATTCTGTGGATATTTTAGCATTTTAAATAATTGCTTATCAAAAAGCCCAAATAATATTCATTGTCCATCTGGATCCAATGTTTGGAATGTCTGGGTTCACTTTCCAGGTTGTGTGCTTGCTTTCAACACCTATACGAGCCAAAGTAATACGACAGATGGAACTGGTGGTGAAAACTGTAAGGATACACAGGCAATCTGTTGGAAATGAGAGCTTTCAAGAGAAAGTCAGACCATCATTGTAGCAGAATGCAGGTGACCCCCCCCAAAAAAAGGGTTCATGACAGAGCTGTGAACAGGAAATTTGGTGGGGGAAGAAAGGTAACTACACTGGTTTCTTTTATAGGAACACAAGAGAATAACTTCCACATTCTTGGTGCTATTAAATGCATTCAAAGTAGCTGTACAGACAATCAGTAAGAATCCAACCCAAAATGCAGACAGCTCAGCCAAGCTGACTGCACACAGACTCTGGACAGCTTGCATAGAGCTGCTTGTGAAAAACAGTAGTCAAAATTAGGCAAACATGGCTCTATTTTAGCATGAAGGTTACAAAAATTGAAAATATAAAACTCCTGCATCTTGCTAGCTCTCTGCTACTCTATAGAACAATTTTAAAGAACTCTAAAAGTTCCTTTTTATTTCTAAATATGAAAAAATTAAGTTACTTTTCTTATATATGAAAATACCAGCAGAGACAGAAGAAATATGATTCCCTTTTCTGATCCTTGATATGCACCATGCCTTGGATAGGTGATGACAATAACTTCCAATTCCTAAATATTTTTCATTCTTCAAAATGATATATTGCTGCGTGCTTATATTCCACAGTGGCCCATATAAACACACACTGTTTGTTTTTCAACTACTTTCAAATCCCAGGCATTCCACCTAACAACATTGATAGCCCAATGGACTTAGTCAACAGTACTGCACTTGCAAAATAAAAATTTGTTTTCCTTTTTTTTTTCCTTTTTCTCACTTCTCTTTTTTGATCCTCTTCCTCAGGAGGCAGATATGAGAGACTGCATTTTTAAATTCTAAATTAAGAACTCAATTTCCACACTGAAACCATTTTTCCTGCTGAGGTTTTGTATTCACTTGCATAGCTGCACTGAGTATAAAATAGAAGATCAAAGTGGAAGGATCAGTAGAGTACAGCAGTTAAGTCTGAGTTCAGTTCACAAGGATGGTGCTACAAGACTTGGACCTACCCACCCATAAAAGTGGAGTTTTTCTGCCCTATGACCATGACATTACAGTGAAACACTTGAACAGAACCGTGAGAATATCTCAGTTGTGCAACTCTGTCAGAGTGCACTGATGAGAGCCAAAAACATACATAGGAAAACATGTGTGGTCACACTCTCCTACTTTGAACAAGCTTCAAAGAGATTTGCTTTCCAAAAATATGAGGATATGTCTCTCCAAACCAACAGTTAATAGAAAAATGAAACAGAAAATAAAGTGTGAGATAAGATAATTTTGTGCTTTCTCTTGACCCAAGGCTAGATCACCTGCATCTGTGTGTGTCACCTGGACTGTTAGAATGGAATAAGGAATGCTAGACATATTTGTAAAAAGTATTTAATGAGAATAATGGAGATAATTTGGAATATTGGATGACTAATTATTTTTAATAATGAGAATAATTGTGTGGGTGCACAACTATTTTCTCATCTGAAAAATAAAAAAAAATTCACTCAATTTCTCATTGAGTATATCCAGCATCAAAACTTAAGTATTACCAATATTTTTTCCTGATTAATAGAAGAACAGTCTTTAGTTTGTTATCAATTATTTTTACTTCATTTTGGACAAACCAAGAAGCTGAAGCCTCTCTAATCTCCCACAATATGATTTGTCTGGAGGAAAAGCACACTTGTAACTTGTCACCTCCCCTCCATTGCCGGCATATCTTGTACAGCAGAACAATGGGCTGAAGAAAGGATGAGAGGCAAATGCTGCATCTGTCCCTGGAGCACAGTTTAGTGAAGCAGTGAAGCCTGCAATCCTCAGCCTTAGCAATATTCTCGGTACAAATGGCATCATTCCCTCTCAAGCTTTCTGCCTAACTCTGCACTTAGATGAAACATCTCTCACAGGATCATCCTCAGATTCCCTGGTCAGATGTTACACTGGTTTCCTGTGAGGGAGCATTGAAGGACTCCTGGGGTCAAAAGGAAGAGAGAGGAAGAGCAACATCCACTCTTTTCCTCTCCTTTTTTCTCCAATATTTGTATCCTGCTTTACTTTCTTGTGCTCACAGTGCCCTTCATTTCACTTCACAGATGGATATTTCCCTTCACCATTGTCTGTCATGAATTCAGTCTGCTGGCCTCCAAAGTAGAAACAAAATTAACTGCTCAAAATTCTAAGGATTACCTTGGAGTTCCTGGGACTGTGAAAAATATCCTTTTCCAAAACAGTGCTTTCAGTGAGACCCTCAGCCCTCTGCCAGGAATAGCAAATGCCTTAAAGTCTGGATATGGGCTTCACTGTCAGAGGTAATTAAATCTGAGTCTCAGCTGAAGTCTCTCCATGGATCTGGAAATGAATAAATGTAGCATCAAAACAAGGTATTTATTGTGTCTGCTAACACTTTGTGCCTCTTCTGTAAAGTAGTAGAAACTTTCATAGGACACAAGAAAGAATATGACAATAGCTTTGATAAAAGGCACAAATTACAGGGAGAATTCAGGTCTTTGTAATGTTGAAGTTACTGATAAATGCAAAAGGCATACAAAGGCCCCAGCACTGAGCCTGAAGTTTGCCCCAGACTACTGAGTGGCTCTTGCCTCTTGTGCTGCTACAACAGAAAAGGGTGGAGAGAAAGGAGAACTCCTGGCCTCAAAAAACTAATTAAGACTCTACTGCAAAATGCTCTCATTTGCTAGGAATTATTTCTTGTGAGCTGTGCCAAGTGTACTGTATGCTTTCTTTCTTTTATAGCTGCAGTGGTGATGCACTAAAAGAAGTGATGGAAATTTTGTGCTACAAAATTAAGGAGTTGGTTTAACCCTGATTTCTCTTCTTCACAATCTTGAAAGTTGAGGTTTTTGTCTCCTAGAGAAACTTGGAGAAGGAAAATAACACCTAGCTTACTAAAAAAAATTAAAAAAAATAAAAAATAGTCCTTTTGGATTTTGTTTTAATCAAATTTGGCCAGTAAATAGACCTCATAACACATGACTGAAATATTTGCTGTCTTTTCTTCAGTAAGTTTCTTTTCATGTGTCTCTACACAGCTATACACAGCAGAAGCAGCATTTGGTGAATTTTACATCCTTTTAGGAATGCAAAGCATGTAAAAAAATTGCATGCTCAGATTTTTATTTTTTTTGTAAATATAATTTTGGGGAGGGAGTGTCTTCAGGATAAAATTTATCTCTAAGCAGATCCTAAGGGAAACCATAGATAGAACTTTAATGGGGTGTCTATATTTAGGCAGCGCTATAATACGTTCATGTGGCAACCAGCTTTTTGATTATTCACGGAGTCACACGTGTAACTCTGTGAATCCAGCTCACCAGGGATTAAACTTTAATAGTAAATGATTATACTCATACTTCAGTCTATACCTTCAGCTGCAGTAGTCACCCAGGCCAGGACCACGTGCAGCACAGTGAGATACGGGCAGCTCTGCCCTGCATGAGTTATGGAATGAGAAGCACAGCAAGCAATGGAGCCTGAAGCCAAGACTCCTGTGCTGGTGCCAGTGAGGCTCCTTCCACGTGTGGAGCAGCTGATGCAAGTGCACGACTTTGGGGACCTGTGCTGGCCTGGTTTCATGATATCATGCTGTGCCACACGGGCACCGCTCACCGCTTGGAGATTTCTAACACCACTGCCCCGCTTCATGGAGCCATGATTGTGCCACCTTAAACTTGGCCATTTAAATGTGAACAGCAAAAGCAAGGAAATTAAAAACACCAACTCCTGACATAAACAGATGCTTTCTTAATTAGAAATATATGTGTTTGAACATTGTTATTCTCTTCTGCTCTGAGAAAAAGAATAAGTATGTTATCATCTGCCTTAATTTTAAGTGGGCTTTCTGGAGAGGTTTTGCATTCAGGGGTTAATAAGCTCTGATATTTACACTCACAAGAGAACAGACTTATCAGTTCTGTCAGACATGATTTAGTTATGAATTACTGGACTCCAAAGTGGTTATTTAAAGTTTCAGCCTGAAGAAGGTGACCTTTCCCTTCCCTGGGAAATGGTCTGTTCCTGTGAGAAGTGCATGAAGAGCTGCACTCCTTGACAAATCTAACGACACATATGGAGAAAAGAATCATCCACAGAAGATAATTTGTCAACTTTTGCACCTTTTTTGACTCAGAGTGTGCCAGAAGTCGGTAAAGACATATAATAAATATTCCCCCAGGTGGCAGACATACTTAATCTATACCTTCAATTACAATCAGATTAATACCTTACTTTCAGTATTCCTTATATTTCCCCACAGATAGATTCAAAGCTGTTGGACCACCTGTGTTTTCCATTCATGAAAACTGCCTTTCTCCTAGAGGGGTAGAATTTGTCCCCAGCTGAGAGTGGAGCATCCAGCACAGCCTAACTATCAAGTTGCTTTACTGCCTCTGAAGTCAAAGGCCAGTGATGGAGCCAAGCCCTTCAGAAAGCAAACCATCTGAGCTGCTCACCTTGGAACAAAATTACTTGCTTTGGGGAGGATCCAGGATGACTGCTTAAAACCAACTCTTCAAACTCAGGAGAGATCAACATCAACAGTAGCCAAAAGTCCATGGTTGCAAGAGAAATGAAGTGACGAGGAGGCAAATGTGACCCAGAGGTAAAAGTGAAGTCAGGTATAAAAAGAATTCCAAATATTCCTGCATATAAGTTATTTTTCTGTGACTGTTGATTTCTGATGCCAAGTGTGAAGGGGTGAAAACAATAACTAAGCTTTCCAGGATTAAACCCCACTGCAGTTTTATGTAGTTTAAGGTTCACCCTGTGGGGCCCTCAAAAGCTACAATGCTCAGAAAAAAAACAATACTGGTCAGCAAAAAATGCACCAAAATAATATCTTAGAAAACATGATGGCAATCAGACAGTAGCACCAGACCTATTTTGGCTCCTGCTCAGGTGTGGAGCATGATTACCATGACAGAGTAAAATTCACAAGTATGAGAGGTCCTTTGACCACACTTGGGGGTTCACTGTTCATTTGCAATCACTGTTTGTTTTCCTTTCAGTAAATTAGCTTCTCACCAGTTTCCTGGCAGACAATCAAATCACTCTGTATACCATGCTCTGAGGGAGAGATCTGAGGCATCTAGGAGTTTAGGGAAAGAAAAAAACATAACTAAGTAATTTGAACTTCAGGGGGGAGGGGAGAAACCATCTTTTGCTCATCCATGTACCACTATGCTTCTTTATATAGAAAAATTCCATATCTGTTGAGCCTGCCCTGGGACACTACACCTATGGATAGAAAAAGACTTCCTGTCTTTTATCCTATTTTATATAGCTCTTGTCTTTCATATGTGTTTATGGGATAAAATTTCTCACAATTAGTTTCAGCCTCCAAGCTACTTGTTGTTTTTAAGGTTTTTGAGGTAAACAGCACAAAACATTTTGTTGCCTGGCTATTATTTTCCCTTCTGAGCAGGAGCCAAATATAGTACTATGGAGTCTGCTCTGGGAATCGATTAACATGAGCTCTCCTCAGCAATAAACTCTGGTGGCTAGCAGCAATGGTTTGGGCTGGCTGACCAAGAGCTTCTCTGTGTTTCCTCCCACAAGATAAAAGCAATGTAGAATCCAGAAATATGAGTCAGCAGGTCCAGTTATTTTTCCAGCAAAATTGTTTTTCAAGACTTACTTTCACTTGTTATAACCTGTCTTTTAACACACCTGTAGAGATCTGGCTGGCAAAACAGGACATAACCCAAACAAGTATACAAACAATGAAAGGGCAATGAAATGAGAATACCCTAGGGAGGGAGTTTTATTACCTGCATTGTTTTCAACAGAAGCTGGCCAAAATATAGGGTAGGATTAGTAATTTCTACATTCAGCTTCATTATTTCTCTAAATTCTTCATGGTTAAGGCTTAGCTTATCCCTGTGCCTGGTTTCCCTTGTGGGCCTGTTTTCCAAATGATGAGTAACAGTTTGGAAATGAGTTTCATTCCAATTTCCTCACCCAATTTGCACTCTCAATTTGATCTAAAAATATTTTTAGTGGAAAGTGCTCTATAAAAGTCTCAGTCAGAGAAAGTGTCTTGATTTAACCTCAGCTGGCAACTAAGCACCTCACAGCCGCTCGCTCAATCCCACCACGCACTCCCAACAGGGTGAGGGAGGGAATCAGAAGAGTAAAAGTGAGAAAAGTCATGGGACAAGATAAAGACAGTTTAATGGGACAGAAGGGAAAGATAACAATAATGATAATAATAGTAGTGGTAAAAGAGAGCATACAAAACAAGTGAAGCACAATATAATTCCTCACCTCTTGCCAACTGGTATCCAACCAGTTCCCAAGCCAACTCTCTCTCCAGTTTTTATCCTGGGCATGATGTCATATGATATGGAATATCTCCTTGGCCAGTTTGGGTCAGCTGTCCTCCCCTCCCAACTTCTTGTGCCCCTCCACCCTTCTCACTGTCAGGACAGGAGAAGCTGAGAAGTTCCTAATGTAGGATAAGCACTGCTTAACAATAGCTAAAACATCAGGGTGTTATCAACATTATTCTCATGCTGAATCCAAAACACAGCACTGTACCAGCTACTAGGAAGAAAATTAACTCTATCCCCACCAAACTCAAGAGAGAGTGACAGCATTATCTTCCTTAAGTGTATGATTAAACTCTTTGAAATACTCTGCCCCAAGCACCATTGCTTCCCTTTTGAATGAGAACCGACACTGCATCTGTGGAAAATCAACCTTCCAAATTGGAAGGTCATAAAATCTTGGAGTCATAAAATCTAGAAACCTAGGCTGATGCAGTCCTGGATGGGCAAGCACAGTGAAGAACTAGATTTCATTAGAATGTCATAAGATCAAATTGTTTTCATTAAACATTTTAAGTCTGCAAAATTGGAAATTCCTTCTTTTTAAAAAAAATAAAAAAGAAAAAATCCCTCCCTCTCCCCTACCCACCATCAACTCTCAATTTTGTTTGGGCTTTAGATAGTAGCTACAGTATTTTGGTGATGTTGGAAACCAGCCATTTATTCAAACAATTTTTGCACATCAGAATTTTCCTAGTGCCTCATACAAATTTAGTTCTCACTCTATCACTGCTTAATTTCCTTAATAGCCTCTTATGATGGATATGCCAATGAAATTAAAGTCAAGAACCTCAGGGCAGCTTTTGTTACTATTTTCTAAAAGATTCAAGAACATTTGTAGACTCTGTGATGTAGTAGAGTACAGCTGGTTCATGATTGAAATCAGCAAATAAAAGAAATAAAAACAAGGTGATTATCTGATAGCCTGTTCTCTAATTAAAATTTTGTAATCTAGATATCCAACTTAATCCTAGTCCTTGAATATTCTTCAAGCTAGCAAGAAGGATTTACAGTGTTATGCTTTCCCATATGCCAAGCACAGAAGCCAAAGAAGCAGTATCTAAACACAGAACTATGAGCATATGAAGAGATAATATGCAGCTGATTCCTCTGTCCCCAATTTCAGGACTCCAAGGACATGGGAAGAAGACATGAGCCCAAACTCAGCAAATTAAGTGTGTCTACTAAAATTCCGTCTGTCCTCTTATGCCATGCCTTTACTAAACTTCAAATTCAGCCATTTGGAGCCAGCCAACCAAGAGGGACTCTGCACATTGGCCATAGCCATATCCTTTTGACTGTAGGAACAGTCTGGGAGGGATTTGCTGTACAGGCTGACCATGATTCCCTAACATGCAGCAGCACTTTTTCTCCAGCAAGAAAAATAAAGCAATAAAAGGAGGTCTGTGTCACCTCAGGCTTAAGCAAAAGAAATATCTTTTTGTATAGAAAATACCTTCTGAATTTATCTGTGATGTGGAAGAAAAACCTGCTGCTTGTGTCAGAAGAGCTCAAATATGTTGGTGAATTGTTTTACCAGAGATGTATCTCTTGACCTTTGAAATTACAAATAACTGAATCTTGCAATTAGGGAAGACAGTACCACCTTAGCCACAACTGAGTGTTTTATAGCCCACATCAGCAAAATTATTTTTAGATCAAACTGGAAGTGCAGTGAGAGCCTGAAGCTGACCAGAATCATAATGCAATGGAAAACCTCACACAGACACCTGTTTCAAAGAGATTCCTGACTCAATTGGCAGATCAAAGAGTGTCAGCTACCACTGATAAGCTCAGATAAGCCCCTGGAATTCTGGATGCTTTGCAGATCCCAAACCTCTTAACACAAGAGGTTCATTTATCACAGTTTCTTTGGGGTCTCCTGAAATTAACTGACAAAATTTCACGGTGTATAAAAGAGGATATCTTGGGAATGAGCACCGCATTCCTTTTTTCCCAGGCCAGCATGCTCCCCCTCACAGGTTCGTCTCCCAAGTGCTCAGTGAAGTAAATTAGGGAGTAAATTGAATGGCAGCTCTTATATTTATTTCCCCAAGAATTAGTGGAACAACAGCTAGAATACACACCGACACAGGTGGCTAGAATGAGTATTATTATTCTGTGAAGCAATTTCTCTCTTGCTCTCTCTTTATCTGTCACATACACGTACTCCATTTCCTCTTCTGATGACAAGACTGACCAGGGTGCTGATCAGCTGCGTTGATGATATTGACAATGACAAATCCCTTCCACAGCTCAGGACAACCTTAAATAAATTCTCTCAAGACACTGGCAGACATTCTTCTTGCTCTGTCACTCATGGTGAAGGCTGAAAGGCTGATTAGAAATTATGCAGGAGCATTCTAGAATGGAAAAAATCTCCTTGATGGGGAATAAGTCAGTACTACAAAATGTGTTTAATTCCTTCTCTTTCCTCCTTCAGTTTTAATTAGGATTAAAATGTCTCTGCCAGATATTTGGAATTACTTTCATTTTCTTACACAATGCATGAGCTTATCTGCTTCAAATTATCCTGAAAAAATACTGGAGAATTAACTGCTGGAAATAAAACTGTTGGAAGGCAAACACATGCCTGAAAAATCCAAGGCTCTATTCATTTCCTCATCCCCTCCAGAACACATGCACATCAAAAGTTTGTGGCAAAAACCAATCCTAACATTCACTTCTTTTCCCACATATTTTCATATTCTTTTCCCATATTTTCATTTCATTGTAACAGAACTCTGTTCTGGGCAAATGAGAAGCAAAATTGTTGGCAAGAAGTAGAATCTTGGCTGTTCAAAGCTTGTCAGAAGTTTATGGATTGCATTCAGCACTTCTCAGGACTAGGTGCATCATCTCTCACTAATAGTACTCTTATGTTTTATAAATACTGCAGAAAAAAAGAAAGCAAAAATCAGGTCACCACAAAGAAGAACCAAGTCCAATGTCAAACCAAAGCTCACAGTGTTTTGCCTTGCATTCATTACTCCCTGCCACACTTACATTTTCTGTTCCTCTCCTAACATATTGTGCTCAGCCATTGGTACTTTTCACATTATTTAGATCCAGGGCATCATTTAAGACCCAAAACTTTGGGCCACAACCTTGAAATAGCAAGCAGCCATGTTGAGGTCCAGCAACAAACAGGACAAAGCCTAGAGGGGCTGTGGTGAGAGCCACACACAGCTCCTCTCCACACAGCACAGCACCAGGGTTTTGATGAAATAGAAGAGTTCCCCTTCAATAAGGAAAAGCTTGGAAGCAATAACCTACATTTGCATAAGGGAAAAAAGAAAAATTATATTACAAACCTGTGGGATTTGGTTTAGATAGCCTTCAGAGCTGGTTGTATCTACCTGATGCCAACAGCACCTTCAAATAACTCTAGAAGAGTACAAGGCTGTACATGACATCAATATTTACCTTTAGGGGTTTTACTCAGCCATAATTATACAAACATCCACAGTAGGAACTGTTGTATGGGTAGCCCCTGTAAAGAAGGCTGGGGCTGTGACTCAGGCCAGCCTTGCACGCTGGCTGGACTGCATGCCTGATGTGCAGCATGCCCTCCAAAGCACAGGCATCTCCATGTACCCCAGCCAGCCCAGACATGCACATCCTGTCCTGCCTGAAGGGACACATGTTTAGTGGGCAGGACTCAATCCAGGGGTGGAAGTTACCTCAAGGGAAGCGTTGCTGGTGGATGCCAGCAGGATGAGTGCTTACAGGCAGTCAGTATAGCAGTGGTTATGAAGTGGCACAGGCAGAGACATCTCTATAGCCCTCCCAAAGACAGAGAGGCCTCCAAAAGTGTTTGAGACACCTTCACACCTGAGAGTGCTCAATAAACTTGTTTAGTGAGATGAGGCCAGCCACAAGAGGTTTATAGTTGGTGATATGCTTTGATGCAAGACACTAAACCAAATGGAGAAATGAGTCTACTCCAGTATGACAAGTTCTGTGTTCCTTTAGATTAATCATTTTAGTAAGAAAGATTAACTTTTCAAAGCATATTGTTCAGAATTTGTCATGATGACTGATGATGCTTCTGTTGATTTTATAACAAATTTTGCATTTATAAAGCATTTTATAATCTTTTGTGCCAAATCTAGACCTATATATCTACCTATCTACAGCTAACTTTCAGGCAGATGTTGCCCTAAGAACACTCATACAATTGAATTATTTTGAAAATATATCCCCACATTTGTGGGCAAACTGGATCTACTGATTGAATTGTTTCCTTTCTTGAGAAGTTCAGGTCAAAGTCTTTCTGTGAGGAACATAGAATAAACAGAATGAAAGAGGCAAGGAATATTCAGTGTTTACTTTTCCAGCTAAAGAGTAAAAAGTTTTTTAATTGCTAAAACTTCCATTATAAGTACATAGAGAATATATTATTAGGGATGGTTTTAGGATACAGCTTACTTTTGTGCAGGAAGATTTTGCTCCTTGACAATCACATAATCTGGTTTGTTTTTTTTTTTTGTCTTCTAGTAAGAAAACATTAAAACTACAGAAATCCATTTTCTTAAACATTGCACAAGACTCAAAACTTGGAGATTGAAGACAGAAAATGAGACTGTGAGACAGTGAAATAAGGTGTCTTGAGTTAGGAGAGAGGCAGAAATAGTATTTATAATTAATATTTATACAGCAGAGGTGGATTTCCTTATATATTCTCTTAATTGTAAATTAACTTGTTAAGCAGAAATGTGGATTCTGGACTGTTGATCTCCTTTGGTCTGAAAAATCCAGTAGAACTACATAACAGCTCTCTGCTCACTACAGCTGATGTTGGCAAAAATTCAAGCACTGAAACCCAAACAAGATGCTTTTTGATTTCTCCACAGGTGTTTGCCACAGGTGTTTATCTCTGATACCTTCACAGTGAAAAATTCATTAGCCCAAATGCTAGCAGGGGGGGTTTGTTTGGAAGCTTTTGGTACATTGGGTGATCTTCTCAGGATGGAAAATTTCCAGTTGCAAATCTGCTGCCAGTACTACTTAAAATTATCAGAGTGGTATTTCACCACTGCTGTCTGTATCCCAGGTTGTGCTCTGTTGTCCCTAGGTCATCTTGCTAGCCAGTGAGGGCATCACTGTGGAATTAAAAACACAGACCTGCAGGAAAGCAACTTGCCAAAAGGTTTCTGAATAAAGGAGCTGCAGAACAAACAGAAAATCTCAGGAAACATCTGCTATCAAGCTATGGCTCCCCAGTGGCAGATCACTGCTACAGCTATTTATGTCCTAGAGAGTTAAATCAATTTGACTTGAAGCTCTTCTTTAGAAGAATTACCCTTTACTCACCTTAAAATGAAAAAAAACCTAGTAGTTATATGTTAGGATCTTCTTAATTCGTTGTTCTATTTATATTTCAACCAAAGCGTGAAACTATTTTCTGCGAGTTGAGAACAAACCTTAATTCAGAGAGGTCAAAACTTTAATGCCCAATGGGTTCAGGATTTTTAGTGCCTGGTGAAAGATGCTTACAGTTCAGCCTTCGAAGTTTGGGCATCTGGTACTGTAGGGCATATCCAGGGAAGCACAGCCAGCCCTCCTAACCCCAAAGCATCTTTATAGTTTCTCAGTCACATTGTCTCAAAAATTAGGTGTTATTTTTCCCTCTGGCAGCAGTCCCGATTCTGCCTTATCAACACATTATTCACCCAATTTCCATTGCAAAGTCATCATGGGAATGACTTTTTGCTCTTTTTAGCACAGAAAAACTAAGGTAAAGCACGGAGTACCTGAAATCCTTTTTGATTTAATAATAGATTATTAAAGTCGTCAGGCATGCCTTGGAAATTTTCAGATTACTTATCCTCTTTTGTAAACCAAAGGCTAATATATGACCCAAACAATTACAGTCTGTGAACTTTCACAGACAGCCTGAAGGCAGCTGGAGCAGGTAAGACAGAGCAACAATTTGGAAAGAACAGCAGGCAGTCAAGCACTGTCTGTCAGGATAAAGCTCCTCTTAGTTCATCAGGATCAAGTGGGAATCAGATAATTGGAATGCACATGCATTCAGCTTTTGAAAACACATTTGAGCAAATGTTTTATCCTAGACACAGCATCACACTGCTAAAATAAATCTTTCCTGTAGGAAAGAAAGAGGAGGAGGCAAGTTATCCCTTAAAAAATATCAGCCTACCTGCACTAAGAACAGTCCTAAGGACCTTGAATGAGAATTGTCTGGGTTTACAATTAACTCTGCTCAGCATTTTTAAAATAAAAGGAAAAAGAGATAGAGGAAACAATTAAAAGCAACGGTGGCTAAAGAAGGACAAAACAAGCAAACTGTGACAGGAACACAGAAAAGGATGGGAAAAACCACTTCAGACTTCAGTAAGTTTCTGATGCAGCATTACAGCTTATTAAAATCAAAGGTTTTGGAGGGCTTTCTGGCAAATGCACCATGTCATTTTTGTAGGAGTGAAACAAAAGTTACTTTAAAAAAAAAATGGAAAAATAAGGAAAAACAGCCTTTACAGTTACATGAAGCCAGACGTGAATAAACAAGTGGAACAATAGTATGATTCCTTCCAAAGAAAATTAGATGTCTCTTTTTATCTTCTCTCTGCTGTTTTACTGAGGCTTAAGAAAAACAAAGTTGAAAGCTAGCTTGTCTGTTAGTCTGTTTGTCTCACAAATATGGGGGACAAAGAATGGGTTTCTGAACTTATCCCAGAAGGGAGGGAGGGGAAAAAAAAAGCTAAGCAGCAGCTCCCCCGGACTGCTAACAAGGATGAGAGAGATCTTAACCCAGACAAAACCAATGTCATGAGAAAGCACTTGCTAATTCATTTCAGAAATCTGGTGCTGACACACAGCCCTTGTGTTGACACACACCAAACCAAATGAGGGAAACAGGGGAAGACAATGTGGGGAATGTAAAAAATAAACATATTACTAACCACTCTTTTATTTTTAAGCAACATATGTACTGTTATAATTTAATCAAGTTATTCGTGTGTTTTTAAAAAAGAAATAAAACATTGCTCTTTTTCCTTTGGTTCTCTTCACTTGCATGTTTATCTTCATGAGAAGCAGGATTCTATGATTCTACAATGAAGTAGATCACCACAGATGTATTTGAATCAGGAGGTGCTGTTAGTCATCCTGATAACTCACTGAATCAGTCTGCAATCCCAGACCAAAAAAACCCCATTTCACTAGAAATAGTTCTACTGAATTAAACTGAACTTCTGAAAAGTCAAAGGAGATTTTATTTTTTACATAGATGTGTATGTGTATACACACACACACATACACAGCAGATGGTTTCACCTCACTGCCTCCCATCTCTGAAGAGATATTTTATGGCAACCAGTGCACACAATCCTCCTCAGAATATAATATCAGTGGCACACTGTGATTCACACTCTCAGATTATTCAATACAGAATATTCACTGAAAATTATCTTTTACTAATTTCCTACACAACTTTAGTTACAGGTACAATAGTTGCAAGCAATAATTAAATATTACATTCCACTGACATTAATGAGCTAGAATATTATTCGCTTACGTACATGGTCTCCAACACAAGTTCTTTAAAAAAATCTAAAAAGATTGTTTCCCCAGTAGCCTTAACCAACCAAAATAACGTCAAATTCTTCAAATTCATACAATATAAATCTTTACCATCCTCTGCAGGTATTTCTGGATAAATAAGTCTTTATTTCTTCAGTTTAGAATAGTCAAGGCAGTGCAACATTTTTGCATACCAATTCCTACTTCAAGCACATAAAACTGTGAATTTACATGAGAAGTTTAGAATATCATTAGGAAAAGAGAGCCATGGGACACATCCTGCTATCAGCTACAGCATTTTAAGCCTGCAATGAACCTGAATGAAGCTTCTCCAGATTTACACAGGATTAACATCGGTGGGGAATGGCACATTTTCTTGATAAAATTTCCATGTGGTGAAATGAATATAGAGGAGGAGTTTAGGCAAATATCATACACAATAAATTGCCTTTTTTTTTTTTCTTCAATCGAGAGATGAGAAAAGAATACATTTTATATACTGTACTAGCCAGGGTGAAATTAATCATTTAACTGAAGAGCGATTGTGTAAAATAACAATAAAATACTGATATATGCTCAGGCAAGCATTTTGAAGGGATGCAATAACACAGGCTATGGAGATACCTTGCTCTTACAGCCTGTATGTCCCACAGGACTTGAGAATGATTTCTCAAGGTTGTTTTACTTAGCTTTTGTACATTCTTGTTGTTAGTAGCCTTCAGCTAGATGCACAGGGATTCCCACAACACCCAAAAAGATTTGAATATCTGGAGCACAAACACATTGAAATGGGAATCAACAGAGACGGGCCAAGTTTCCACCTCTGCCACAAGCAGCTGTGTGATCTTCATCAAATCATTTTTGTTTCTGGTTCCCCTGTCCTTTCAATCATCAACATGACCAAGAAAATGGGTAGTCATGATCATTCACTAGGTAGTGGAAGCTCCCTGACCTTCCACTGGAAGCTTCCCAGAGTTTCAATCTGCGGCTTGCACGCTGAGCTACCTGCACCAAACGCATTCCTCAGCACTCAGCCTAGGTGTGAGAGTGCAGGGCCAATAGGAATCAGCAGAAAATAAGGAACTATGAGAGAATGGTCATGCTCACATGGTCATGTGAAGATACAAGGTGGATGGATTTTAATATATAAGTAAATTCACGTTTTGCTTATTAGTAGGGGAAAAGCTTTTGCAGTAGAGGGATTTTGTAAGCAGGCTCACTTGAGTTATGAAAACAGATAAATATTTTTTATACAGATTTATTACTATCTTTACTATTAATGCTTCAGGGCCATCACCATATAAACGTGTTTATCAACCATTCATTAATGCAGATCATTACCATAAAATGATGCACTTGTGCTCTGTTAAACCATTACTTAGTGTTTCATCAGCATTCTCTCACATGTGCTTTAAATAAAGTTGTTGAAAATACTTGTAATAAATTCCTAAACCACGAGTGGTCATGAAATCATTTACACACAAAGCCAATTTTACTGTGTCTTGTCCTCTAAATCATCAGGCCATATTTCTTGAACCCTGTAAAAAGTACTTTTTAGTTCTAAAGCGTGCCAAATAAATACATGTCATTTCAGTTTTTAAATACCATAATCCATTATGGTGGCAACATTTCTAACAGGCTGAAAAAGAATCTTAAAAAGATATAATTAGGGGCATCCAAATTAAAACATCAGAAGTGTAGTAAGAGAGTGAAAGTACCTGTGGTTCACATGAAACCTGGATAACAATAGGGAGAAAAACCTCAGAGACTTGAATAGAGAATAGGAACATTAAGAAAGCCTTCCTTGGATGTTTTCAAGCTGTTGTTGTAAGGGTTTCCCACTTAGGAGAAAAAGACACATTTAATTAAAATTCAGTCTAAATGACCTGTTTACTTTTAGCTATAAAGGTTTTTCACTATTGAGACAAACACAGTCTACTATTATCAAAACCAACTGCTTTATAATTTATAAATGGAAGGTGAGAATAGGTAGATGTACTCAGAACATTGTGTTTCCAATGTATGGCTGTATTTTAAGGCCATAAAAGAATGATCTGGCATTCAAGCTGTCCAAGAAGCAATTTGAAATTCAGTACATTGTATTTTAATCAATAAATAATCATGAATAGAGGAGGACATGATTTCTCATGTAACTAGCCACTGCTGGGTTTCAGGGAACAGCTCCCTTTCATGGATGCTGAACATAAAAAAACCCATAAAAACAAAAAAACTGCCAAGAGCTTTGCAGTGTGAACATGTTATCACACTATTTTGAGATGAGTCTTTGAATTACATGGGGGGAAAAAAAGAGAAAAAGAAGAAAAAACAGAGAAAAAGAGAGAAAGAACCTTTTCTGATAAATTGTATTGTAAATTGTTATCATAGATAAAAATTCCCTGAGATGGAAGGGACCCACAAGGATCATCAAGTCCAACTCTTAGCACTGCACAGGACACCTCCAAGAATCACACCATACGTACAGGAGCACTGTCCAAATGCTGCTTGAACTCTGTCAGTGCTGTGACCACTTCCCTGTTCCAGTGCCCAAACACCCTCCTGTTGAAAAGCCTTTTCCTCATATCCAACCTAAACCTTCCCTTACACAACTTCAGGCCATTCCCTCAGGTCCTATCACTGGTCACCAGAGGGGAGACATCAGCACCTGCCTCTCCCCTTCCCCTCACAAACTGACTATAGACACAACGAGTCTCCCCTTGAGAGGGAGGTGGGAGGACAAGTGAGGAGGACAAGCCAAGTGACCTCAGCCAGTCCTCATGTGGCTTCTCCTCTAGACCCTTCACCATCTCTTTTGCCCTCCTTTGGACACCCTCTAATAGCTTAATATCTTTCTTATATTGTGGTGCCCAAAACTGCCCCCAGCACTGGAGATGAGGCTGCCCCAGAGCAGAGCAGGGCAGGACAATCCCCTCTCTTGCCCGGCTGGCCATGCTGTGCCTGATGTCCCCCGGACAGGGCTGTCTCTCCTGGATGCCAGGGCACTGCTGGCTCATGTTCAACTTGCCACTGACCAGGACCCCCAGGTCCCTTCCCCCAGCACTGCTCTCCAGACTCTCATTCCCCAGTTTGTCCATCCATCCAGAGTTGCCCCATCCCAGCTGCAGAATTCTCCACTTGTCTTTGTTGAACTTCACACAGTTGATGACTGCCCTGACCTCTGATTTATTGAGGTCTCCGAGCAGGACCTCTCTGCCTGTGAGGGAGTCAACAGCCCCACCCCATTTTGTATCATCAGCAACTTTACTTACTATTCTTTCCAGTCCTACATCCAAATTGTTTATGAAGTTGTTGAATAGCAGTGGGCCTAAGATGGAGCCCTGAAAAGCCCCACTGTTGTTGGGAAAATAGAAGTCATATTTTTTTATTCTTACTACACTGTCACTTTCAGCCATTTCCTATACACATGCTATTTCCCATCTGGTTACCAGCTCAAGGAATTACTTTTCTTTTGTAAAACAATGTTATTTAATCACTGCATGTATTTGTGCCATATCAGCCTGTGCCTTTAAACACATGTCAAGAACAAGTTAGTTTTACCTCACTGGTGCTGCGCAGACATAAAGCACAGTGGGAAGGAGGGAACCACCTGCACACCCAGGCACAGCCATGAATATAACCTTTAAATGAAAAAACACCCTCCCAGAAAGCTGCTCTACTTGTTTCATTCAACCCCAGTCAGCTAAAAGAGTTAGCTCTGCTTCTCCTGGCAGTGTTGTCATGGTAGTCCCAGGCTCCCTGCAGCCCTGAAATCTTTCCAGGAGGATGTGGAAGTGTTTACACAGGTAAGCTGGAGCACAGAGAGGGATGCTACAGCAGCTTCCCTCAGGCTTGTGCAGTATGGTGATTCCAAAGCTTGTTTAATAAAAGGTGCTGTGCACCACCTCTTTCTGAGCCATTCCTGAGATGAGCCTTGGCCACCTAGCTCTCACCAACCCACCTGGAAGGTCCCTGCAAGCTCCAAGCCATCTCTGTTTCTCCAGAAACAGCAGGCTGAAGGGACTGTGCATCACACAAAGTCTTCATTGAGTTGGCCTCAGTGGCAAGATTTGAGCAGAGCCTGTGTTTCACCCCTGCTCGCGGACAGGAGGTGGGAGGATGCAATGGGATGCAGGGCAGATGAGTAGTCACCAAGTTACTCTCCAGGCCTCCCACATGGAAAAGCAGCAAAGCTGCTCGAAGAAGATTCCATCTGCTCCTGCTAGGGAGCACAAACATAAATAACAGCGTATGGCCAGCGTTATCCAAGGCAGCTGTTGGATCTAAAGGAATCCTGATATTACAGTATTCGGCAGTCTGCACAGAATATTTAAGAAGAGGATCCTAAAGTATTCTGAATTTAGTTTATAAGCTAATGTAAACATGAATAATTTATATGCAAATATAGAAGCAGGGAAAAGCTACTGTAACACTTTGCAAAAAAAGTCCCTGTTTGGTATCACAGAGAAGTAGCATTTTACCAGAATAGACCCAAATATCTCTATACAGACAGATAGATGTAAGTAGGTAGCAGAGGGCATTTTCCTCATGCATTTCAGGTTCAGCCTTGTCACGCAATAATCTGTTTGCCGCTCTCCTCAAAACAACCTTTACAGATTCTGAATGATGGCTGAAAATTAAAAATCAGCTTTGTTAATTTTCTAGTTCCTGAACTAGAGAGAAAACCCCTGTATCATGCAAATATTGTTCCCTCAGAATAACTTTTATTTAGCTGCTGATGAGCAAAGAGAGAAAATGCT
Organism: Cyanistes caeruleus; assembly: GCF_971803275.1. Lineage (NCBI taxonomy): Eukaryota > Metazoa > Chordata > Aves > Passeriformes > Paridae > Cyanistes > Cyanistes caeruleus. The sequence continues at coordinate 113,670,352 of NC_141701.1, forward strand.
GCTCTTTACAGGTTTTTTTATCAAGTAGCAGAAATTTTGTGCTACAACTCTTCCTGTACCTGTGTCAAGTGATTGGATAACAATTTGTTCCAAACAATATGAATGATGCAATGGCAGGGGACACCAAACCAAAAACAGAAAGAGACAAAAATCTCAACAAAACAACTGTTCTCCACTTTAAAAGGAACAAACTGTCATATTTGTGTGTACAAAAATATCTTAACACAAAGATTGCTTCCAAAACATCTCTGCATTTTACAAAGGTCTGATAAACACTGCTTCATGTTTTCCCATCCAGAGCAACATTACGTGTCCGTTCCTAAACAACACTTTGAAAGACCTTATAATATAGGCTTTGATTTAGCAGAGCTGTTCAGCATGCAGGAGACCATAAGAGTATACATAGGTGTGGGTTTATTACTGAAGATGAAAAGGACATACAAACAAGTGCTTTGCTGAACTGCAGCTGTAGTGAATTCTTTTCAGAAACCACTCCTAACAAGAACACTAAGTGGGTCATCAGTTTCTCTCCATCTTCTCCCCTCCATTTCATCAGGATGTATCACCTTTGATTAGAACCGAGTGACTAAAGCTTTTTTGAGAGATTTAACTTTTTTCTTTGCATGACTAATTTGTATATAGCTTCTGCTGTAGTTCCAAAAGACAGCCATTATTTTTCAGCCCTGCCCAGAAAAAGAGAAGACTAAAAGATCTGACTTTCCTGACTTCTACCAATCTATTTTTTCCACTGCAGCTACCAGGAAGTGTTGTGCAAACAATCATTGATGCCACTGATTTTTCAAAACATCTTTGCTCTAAATGTGGTTTGACATACAACACGAGTGATTTCCAATTAGCTCAAAGGACTTAATTTCTTCCTAAGTGTATGACTGAAGCCCATGGGAAAGAGATGAACATTTGTAGCTATTGAACTGTAACTGTTAAGTACTACAGTTTGTTGTGCTTATTCCAGCAACCAAAGATGACAAAAAAGTAAGGTATGCTGCTAAGTATGTGCCAAATATTTTGTTATGCTTGATATGGCATTAGATGGTTTAAGGAACACACAGAATCTGCAAGTGATGCAGTATAGATCTGCTGACTTCCCAGGAGAAGAGATGGGAACATACCACTGAGGCAGTTATAGACTCAGAGTTCCACATTTACTCTTACTGACATTCATTTCCATTATGTAGTATTTTTTTTTGTTGTTATTGCTGTTGTTTTTTGTCAATTTAAAAGCAAGCAAAAAAAACCCCAAAAAAAGCCAATCAACAAAAACAAAAAAAACCCACCCTCAAAATAAGCACAAATTTTTTTTTTGTTAAAAAACAAAACAAACAAACAAACAAACAAAAAACTAAACAAAACCCCCCCCAAAAAACAAACAAATTTAAGGTCAAGAGGGGTTTGTTTCATCACTCTCCTGATAGACATTTTCGGTTAAATTTTACCCCAGACCTCCTGCACCCCAGTATAGAGCTAATGACAGACACAAATAGAAATGTGTATTTGTATTTCATTTTGAAGTATTTCCAGTTTGTGATGCAATATTCCATTATTGCCTTCCCTCAATGTTCCTCTCCTCAGTGTGTGATTTTCATTCTTCCCTGTAATGGTCAAGGAGAGCAGTGTAGTTTCTTTTGTTCTTTTTCATTCCCTTCACAGAATATACCAGTTGAATTTCAGTAATTCACCATGTGAAATGTTTATTTTTAGTGCTGACCCCTTTAGGGCAAGAACATTTTCTCAGACACAATCAAGAAAACACAGATGATGATACACTCAAGACCTGTAATGGCAGTACCTGTTTATACACTGACACATCACAATTTAAAGACACGTGGTAAGTAATTTGTCACCCAGGGTCACTCAGTACAACAACAGAGCTAGAAAAAAGCAAGGACCAAATCTCGTCTATGAGGCCACAGAGGAAACACTCCCAATAATATTAAACATTAAATCTTCAGCATCTTCTAAAAAAAGGCATTGAGTCCCCCAGTTTAGATCTCTGGGAGCGTTAGAAATTGAGTCAGTGCTAATAGAAGGAACAGACATCTCATTGTCTACAGATTGCACTTTTGGCAAAGGTACATATATTTGGAAGGATACCAGCAACTAGTCAGACATCCTGATTTAGACAGAGCCTCTGAATGAGTGCTTGAACGAGAAGATGTAGAAAGAACTTCTGGAAGAGAAGCTAAGCTGCCATTACCATTAGTTACCCAGACTGCTTTCTGAAATTCTCTGACCTGCTGAAGCAGCTCAGTTATGCCTGGAAGTAAAATAACCCAGTCTTCCCCCAAACCTCCTGTCATTCAGTTCCCAGGTTCATTAGCACAAGCAAGGAAAATTTGCACTTCATCGAGGCAAATCTCAGCTTGGCCGAGACATATCCACCAACAGATGCAGCAGGAGCAGCATCTCACGGCTCCTAAAAGCTCTGCTCAGTATTTACTGCTCAACTGTTTATGCAGTTATAACACACAGGGCTTGCTGAAGTGCTTACAGCCACTTGAATATCTTTATAAGTTAAGTAATCAGATGTCATCAGAATGCAAACAAAGGAAATGATGGAAGCTTCCATTGAGGGATTTTGTCTTACCTTTCCCTTCCTCTCAAACATTAAACATCTTGAAAAATACTTGAAAAACTCTCATGTTATACTAAGCTTTTTCCTTCTAATGATACCATCAGAAAGATTAAACCCCAAAAGTAACTGTCCAATTTTATCTCCTTCAGATTATTAAAGTTGAGATCTATTTTTGGTTTCAGCTTTTTAAGTGAAAAGAGATTTTCAGGAAGCTTTCCGTGTGAGTTACTCCATCTGAAATATTCAATAAGGTATTGTTATTTTTATTTCTCTAGGTCTCTTTTTTCAACTACAACAATGGCTTAAGCTGGAGCTAAATTAATTTCCCAGGAGTAATTCCACATAAACAAGCAGGCTTCCCCTGGCAAGGCTTCCACGTGCTCTTGGTTTCCCAGACACAGCCTCTTTTTCCACTCTTCTAATCCCAGGTCCACTTGTGTCACCAGACAAACATGGGGAAGCAAAATATCTGTAAGACCCATCCAGGATGGGGTATTTAACAAAGAAAATAAAAATTAAAAGAAAATGTCACAAAAGAGGAGTTTAATTTCCAGTACCCTTGTATGTTCTCAGCTTGACCCAGGGGAAGCAAGGTGGCTGTGGTTATATTACAGATTTTAATTTTTTTATTTTTAAATAGTTTTCAATAAAACCTCCAGGAAACAAAAAATCATTACATTTCTGGCATCTAACTTGTTCTTCCTGTCTGATGGCAATGCCTCTAAATAAATGGTGTAAAAAATTATTCAGGAGTCTTAAGCCTCATTTTAATTTCTTGCTTAGGCCCTCAAGGTGAGCTCTTGGGGTGGGTGCCCTGCATTGCCAAGGCACAGCAGTCGGCAACCTGCACTTTGAACAGCTGGTCCCCAGCCCAAATGGGCACTGGTGAACTCCTCCTTTCACATTCACCAAAACTGCAAAAAACATCTCATGTTCCCTTTAGCCACTACAACAATGGGTGCAGAGACCTCCAGTGAAGGAGGACCCAGAAGCAGCAACACTTCAAACCTCAACACTCCACACCATGAACATGAGTCAGTCTGCAGAGGGTGGTCATAACAAGCCAGCTCACTCTGGAACACTTTCCCTACTTCTGTCAAAATATGGTTTTCAATTTAGGAGAATCTACACAGAACAACACGTGGATTTCTTGAATTCCACCCCCTCAAAAACATCTATCCAGTGTAATTTCCCTGCACCATTTTCTGCAGGAAACATCCTCTGATGCAGCATCATGGTTCCTCTGCTACTGTGGTCTTGGCCAAACAACTTAAAGTACAGAGGGAAAAGTGAGAGTAATAAAAAGAAAGAAGACCAAACTTCTCATCAAGTTCAAGAGTTCTCTTCTGCAGCTGAGTGAAGTAATGTCTCATTCTCACTTAAATTCATTCCTCCAGCACTAAAGCGTAACAAATAATTATACTAAAGCCAATCCTGATTAAATCTTTTGTACTTTTAGAATCAGAACATCAATTAAATTAAAGAATGATTGCAAAATACTGAATCTTCTCCATATCCTTCCTATAAGAAAAAAAACTCTGCTTAATGATCTCAATTTTAGAAACATATTCTGCCAGTCTGTTCTTGCTGAAAACCAAAATCCTTCTCCCATATAAAGCTCCTGCGATTTTTGCTGGTTTTGTCCTTACTAAATAATAGATATATCATATCAAAAAAACCCAAAAACAACAACAACAAAAAAAATCAATCAGAAGTATAATTTTCATTGATGGAATCAAACCCTGAATGAAAGATCAAGGAATTAAGATGCACAGTTCCTAAAGAAGTGTTGGTAAAGGATATCAATCATTCTCCTCATCAGGGATTTCTCAATAGACATTACAATGTAAAAGTCACATAAGAGAGGCAAAAATGTCTTGGCATGTCTTCTTTTTTTTTTTTTTCTTTCTGACTAAAAGCAAATAAAACACTCATTTCAAGACATAACTACAAAATTATTCGAAGCAGTTGCTATACTTTCCACCTAAGGTTTCTGTGGTTTTGTCTTTTGTTTTTCTTAAACAGTGAAGAAATGGAAATTAACGAGTTCTTATTCAAAGCTAACATTTCTCTTGCTTCTGGTACCCAAATGCAATTGCTTGTGAATCTTCAGGTTAGACTGGAATAGTTCAAGTATTCATTGCTCATTAATGTGCAAGTGGTAGCTCCAGCATTCAGATTCTCTGCAGGGCTATTCAAGGCAGGAAAAACAGACATTTCTTTATTTTCTTTCTCAGAAGCACTTCATTTATATAGTAAGTAGGGCATGCCCAAAGAGGATGTCCCCAATTACAAAACATTATACTCACACCAACAAATTCACACTTAGAAAATGACCCAAGTCTACCAATATACAAATTCTGCCTGATGTAATTTATAGCAGCTGTTTCAAAGGCACACTTGCATTAGAGGGGACAGTAGCACAGATCTTCTAGCTAAATGCATTTAGTTCATCACTCACTACAGCACCAAACATTTAATACACCGAGGGATGGGGTTTTGCTTCACTGTTACCAGCCATCATTACAACAGTAGGCACCTTGAATTACTTGCTGCAAGTACACAGAAGTGCAAAAGCCATTAATCTGAAGACAGGTTTCTTCAGAACCAACACTTACTTCTGGTGGGTATTTGTTTGGCTATAGACCCACTTTCAGATTTAACTTTGCTTGTTATGATGGTTGGAACTGGCCTTCAAGACATGTCTTCTTAACAAAGGGAGTTATGTGAAGCTGCCACATTTTGCCATTATTGGACTGTGAATAAAAATAAAGTGGTGCAGAAGAAAGAACAAATTGGTCTGCATTCAATTACATGACTTTCTAAGAGGCACTTTTTTAGCCATTTGGGAGAAGCTTTTGTGTTCCTCAATCCTTTGCTGAGAGTCAAATGCATACCACCAAGGAACTCTACAGAGCTATCACAGCTTACTTTCCTCTAGTAGCAGAGGAGTCGTTTATGAGGCCAGAAAGGTGGTGTTTTAAACAGCAGCACTTGGAATTTACAGTGTAATTATCATGTAGTAGTCATGGGCCTAGTTTGTGCTATATAATATAATGCAAAGTTTTCATTAACTTGCCTCAGCTACCATTGGGAGGAGGCACCTGAGACAAGGTTCAAACTATCTGTTGTATCAGTGCATTTTTGCTTGCAACAACAAAGTTGTCCTTTTTTAAACCCCCCTTTATTTCCCTTTCAGGACATATCCACATTCTGCACCTAAAAGAATTTTGTTCCTAGAGATGGTCACTAAGAGTTGCCACCATCACCACTGCTGCACATGCAATTTTAGATTATAATCTTAGTCTTGGAGAGAGGAAACTAATGGGCACACTGCTACTCAGGGATTACACTCCAACCTCTCGAAGCAGAAAAATACTTTAAATTCCAGATATTGTGCACTAAAATTTGAAAACATTAGAAGCCTCCATATGCTTTTCAGGGATCAGGTGAAAATAAATTGAATATTAGGTCCCATGAGTTCTTTTGAGCAATCGGAGATGAAAATTATGCATTCGCTCTGCAGCATTCCAGTGTGTATTTTGATGCAACATAAATTAATTGTCTCTGCTAATTTACTCCAGTTACTTCACAGTCTTGTTAATTAGGCAGCTCTGTGCAGCATTATTGTGTTCCAATTCCTTCAGAATTACAGCTTACTTTGCTGTTGTTTTTTAATTCATTGAGCAGATAGATAGATACAAGGCAAGAAGTAAATCTAGACATGCTTGTGGGAACTAGTTCATCAATATCTTATTTAAAGACAAGATTTGCTTCTTGCTCATCCACCAGTATGGTTCCACCAAGAGCCTGGAAGGGACTGCCCATCCAATAGACCTCTCCCACACTAAATCCAAACCACAGCACTGTACCAGCTGCTTAGGAAAAAGCCAACTCTATCCTATCCAAAACCAGGGCAGTACCTAAGCTAGCCCACCAGTGCTCACAACTTCATGTGCTGCTCTGTTTAACATGTGCTTTAGCTGTGTCTTTAGTACAAGCACTGCTGCATTTGTGGCTTGAGTAAACCTGCTCCACTTTCACAGGATCTGTACAAGTTAATGCAACAACCACTTTTAATTCATATTTCTGCAATATGCAATAATGAAAAGTATTTTAAAGTTCTATTCCAAAACATAGCAGGAAATAAGAGGATTGCTCAGAAATCTTGGCCCCCATCTAGAACAAAGAGAAATAAAGACACAGAGTTATACAGCCCAGCCTTGAGTAGACAATGCCAACCAGTCCTCCACAAAAGCTTTAAAGATAGAAAATGCTTCCTTCCCTCCCTTTTGACTGAGGAAATTGCAGAGGAAAGAAGCTAAAACAGACTTTGATGTGTCCCTATTAGTTTTTGTCTGCACCACAGCTCTCCTCACCTCTAAAGGGCAATGAGAAAGAAAGCAGCTTCCCTACCTGGCTCAGAAGCATCATCCAAAGAGCAGGGCAGCACCCTATAGAGGAGATAGTTCACCCTGGAGGGCTGCTTTCCTCCAAGCAGCTGAGCTAAATGGAGGGATGCAAGCCCTAATTAAGGAGGTTGGGCTAACTTCTGCCTTAGTTAGCATGGAGCAGCAAGTGTATTAGCATACAAATTTTGGAATGGATAAAAAGCAGCTGTCACAAGAAAAATTTGATGTCTGTCACGTACAAAAGAGAAGAATTTGAGTCAAGAGTCAAGAACTGGATTAAAGGGCAAGAACTGAAAACAGAACATCCTCTGCCAACTGAAGCTCAGTTACTTACACATATTTCTTCTTCCTAATTTTGTGCAAGCTTATCTTGCCCCGGAAAATCTGTGCAGACTCTAGACAAGACCTATAGAGACCCAATGGAAGAAAAATAAAATTATTTTTGGGGGGTGGGAGAGGGCTGTCACAATGAATTACATGTCCTGGTATAAGGAGTTTGCAAAATAAGCTGTGGAGGAGACAGTCTCTTGCACATGCAGAGCTGGAAGGGCAGAGTTTCCTTACAGAAAGAATCCACCCAGAGAGAACAAGTGGTACTGTGATAAAGAGAATAGCTGAGGAAAACCCAAGGGTCTGTCAGCTTTCAGCAGAAATACCAACTTTCTGACTCTGTAGAGAGGTGCAAAAGAGGTACCTGTGCATGTGTTTGCTGCCCAAGTCCTCCCTCAACCTTCCCTTTGTTCACAGGCAGAAAAATGCATGGGAAGCTGTAATGCATTTAAGCACAGATTTTATGTATTTGTGTGGGTTTTATACATATATGTGTTGGGGTTTTTATTATGGAGAGTTGTTGTAGTTTATGTTCATGCAAAGTCTGTAGTTACCTCTGCTCCATTATGCCACCTCTGCATGTCATCAGTAATGATAATAACCAGACTCTGTCAAGGTTACAAGATACAAAAACACAAGAGTCTGGATCACTCTACTCCTCAATGCTAGCACACTTCATTTCCAGATGAAGCCATACAGGGATACTGTGTATAAACACAAAGGTAACTATGGAAGGATCATCCATATAATAGTAAAGAACTATAAATATAAATCAAATCCAACTACCCTAAATGAATACATGCCTCACCATCCTTCTAAGAGAAGTTTTTCCTTGGTAAGAACTATCTTACAAGACCAAATTTTCATCATATATTTATTTGTGTGTTACTCTGTGCTGCACTTGTGGTAAATTTGCTGCACAGTTAGCAGGGAAAATTCTTACATTGTACAGCTGGTTTAGAATTGGTGTTACAAGTTATAAAATAACATCTACTTCTTCTCCAAAGCATTCTTATAAATATTTTTAGCAGATAGGTTGCAGGAATTGAAACCTCAGTACAAACAGGTTTTATACCTCCCTCTCTTATGTTGTCTGATAAAAAACCTTGGTAGAACCAAATCCTACTTCAAAGTTATAGAGCCATAATAACATAATAATACAGTGGTGCAAAAATACTGCTAGATGTCAACATATAGCAAAACATATATGTCA